>NC_057796.1:20733682-20810039 GCF_018294505.1 Triticum aestivum
GGGCCCAAGCAGGGCGGGAGTGGCAGTGCTAGCAACCCCGTGAAAGCACCTCCATGGCCAAGCTCCCACACGAGAGCACCTACACAGAGGAGGCGAGTAGAAGCGGGGGAGGCCAGCATTAGGAGGGCCAGGCGAGGGCCCAAGCGGAACAGGAGTGACCGTGCTGGCAACCCCATGAAAGCACCTCCATGGGTAAGCTCCTACATGAGAGCACCTACACGGGAAGGGCAAGTAGAGTCGGGGGAGCCCAGCGTTAGGAGGGCCAGGCGAGGGCCCGAGCCGGGCGAGGGCGGCGATGGAAGCCAGAGCGCTTCGTCCAATGACGCTTGGCTTGTTGGAAAAGATGAGGAAAAAAGAAAAAAGCTTCAAGGTATGGTTTTACGAGATCTGTTTCGCATGGACCTTCGCGGCGCCGTAAAATCGTTTTCGAAGTAATGGCAATGCATTTTCCAGTTACAATTTTTCCAAGATCTGCTAGAGATGCTTTAAGGTTAAGCACGTCAACTCAAACATTTTTTAGGGCAATTTATGTTAGCACAAGGATGGCAAATTTAATTAGCAAGCATGCTAATTTCTTGGCAAAAAAAAGTAAGATGGATTTTCCATGATTATCAAATAAACTTGTCATTCTCGGCAAACATAAATTGCCAATAAAAATGTTTCAATTTGCCATGATAAAAACTCTAACGTAAGATTTGTAGTTGAGTCTGTTTTAATAGCTCTAAACTGCACATGCTTGTTTCTTTTTTAAGACTATAAGCACGACACGGGGCGGAGAAGACTTGCCCCATATCCAACAAGAGCGCAAAGACTATATCTTACTTATACCGAGTATAGTGTCCGTCTCGCCTGAAGGACTTTCTCGTCTAATTAATGGCCCAACCCATTTTTTTTGTTCGCTGGGTTTCGACTGAGCCACTTGTGGTTTTGTTCGATCGTTGCACTCGTTTTGGCTCATTTTTGTTCTTTTTGGTTTTCTTTGTTTCTTCACTCGTTTTCTTGAGTTTTCTATTTTCTTTGTTTTTGCACCGGTTTTTTTTCTCGGGTTTCACTAGCTTTCATTTTCTTAACTTTTCACATGCACAATTAATATTTTTCAAATTTGTTTGCAAAGTGATTTCTGTAATAGATATATTTAGAATACTTTGAAATATAATAAAAACAGTAATAATTACAAAATATGAAAAAGGATGAAAAAGGAACATAGAAGACCCGCTGTCCGCACTGGGCCAGCCCATTCTGGCCCATGCAAGAGGCGAGGCGTGGTACTATCAAGAGCAAACCTCCTAAGAGCATCTACAACCAGACTTCCTATTTTGACTGGGCGGACAACACGATAGTAGTTTCAATTGTCTTTTATTTATGCCATGTTTGTTCTTTTTGGTTTTCTTTGTTTCTTCACTCAATTTCTCTGGTTTTCTGTTTTCTTGTTTTTCATCGGTTTTTAGTTTATTTCTCGGTTTTTTTGGTTTGTTTTGTTTTTCATTGGTATTCTTCATTTCTTTCTTGGTTTTCACTAGTATTTTTTACCTTTGGTTTCTTTCTTGTTTCTTTTGTAGGTTTTTCTTTAACACATGTCTACTTTTTTCCAGTACACAATATACATTTCTGGTGTACAAATGAATCATTATTTTCATACAAGTTGAACTTTTTCCATATATTTTTTGAGTACACGAGGAATATTTTTTATACACACGTTTAACATTTTTACAGATGCATAATTAACATCATTTCATATATATACGTTTTGATGTTTAGTTTTCATATACATTATACAATTTTGAATACACATTTAATATTTTACGAATACGCAATTAATATTTTCAAGTCTGTATGTAAAGAGATTTATATATATGTATATAATATTTCAATATATTAGTAAAAGTAAAAATACAAAGCAAAAATGTGAAAAAGGATAAAAATATAGCGCTGAAGACCTGCGGTCCGCGCTGGCCAACCCATTCTGGTGGCTGCCTGAGGCTAGACATGCTACTATCGAGAGCAAACCTCCTATGAGCATCTACAACCGAACTCCCTATTTTGACTGTCGGGCCGGCCTGATTATTATCCGATTAGTTTTTAAATGTCTTTGTTTGGTCCTCTTTGGTTTATGTTGTTTCTTCATTCATTTAACTGGTTTTTTGTTTTCTTTGTTTTTTCACCAGGTTTCTTCTTTATTTCACGATTTTCTTTGGTTTCTTATTTGCCTTGTTTTTTTTATCAGTTTTTATGTTAACTAGATCATTGATGGCGCGCATTGCCGCGCCCGTCCATTTTGATGGTAGAATGATAGAAATTGTCGTAAATATATGGAGGCAAAAGCTAAACAAAACCAAATTGTGAATTACATGAAAGTAAAATATGTTGAAATAAGTTGTTCCAAGCATGTTTCCCTTTTGTTTTGATATGTGAGGTATTCCAATCAGTAGTAAAGTAGAAATTGAAAAGAGAAAAATATGTTTTGTTCACAATAATAAGAAGAATTGAAATTGCCCAACATCTGAACTCTTTTGTGTCAGCTTATATACATGATGATATACTTACTAAATATCTCCACAAGCCTACCTCTAGAGCACACGCGTTCCTGCACCCATAAAGTTTTTCAATAATAGTTTTTTTTGCCAAAATATGAAAGGTCATGACAAATCAGGTTATAAAAATCATTATAATCTAAAAATTCTATCGTGTAGTTAACCAAACCAAACTATTTTATGCCAAAATATGATAGGACTTTTTTTTGAAAAATAAAACCACACCGAACTCAAATGTAAGCTTACTACTTGATCTATCCTATAAACTATCGATATCTTGGTGTGTGAATTGCACCTTAAAGATATACCCATTATCAAACATGAGCCAAATTGTAGTTGTAATACGATGACATCTTGGTTTCCAACTTTGATAGAGCAGAATAGAAACACATGAAAGATAAACAAACAAACATGAGCCGAATTGTAGTTGTAATAAGATGAAATATTATTTTCCAACTTTGATAGAGCAGAATAGAAACACATGAAAGATAACAAACAAGCCTACCCAAATAGAAATGCAATAGTGCATAATACTATATATTAGTCATAGTAGTCAATTTGTCCCCGCAAAAAAAAAAGGTCATAGTCAATTTGTACCACGGCTACCTTAAACTGAAAATTAAATATGAACAACCAGCCATGCAACATCACCGGCACCACTAGTCTGCTAACATCACAGCATCGAAGTTCCATCAAGAAATTAAAAATATAAAGTTGCATGGTTCATACCTCGTACATAGTACTAATAATACTGAACTTACCTGTACTTGAAGCATCAGAAATTTCACATAACCAAAGATCTTATATAGCACAGCTGCTATATAAAATAACACAAATCCGACTGTGTAGTCTCTGTTTTTTACACCTTGGCGTGAACCAACAGATCAGGGTGATTATTCGAAAACTACATTAGAGAAAAAACAAAGATGTAGCTTCTTTTTCTTTCATAGCTTCTGATTTTGTATAGGACAGACATCTCATTCCAGAATCCAGATTATCACAATCATACTGAATAGCACTCAAATCACGTACTAACACTTGAACATCCAACACCTCTCAGCTAGGGGAAAAGGCAACAATCCTTTGGGTTCATATAAGTCATAACACAGAGCAGTTCGCAACCAGTGGTGCTATGTATTTACAGTAGAGACGGGAGATGCACCTTGGTGTTAAAAAGTTGGGGAGCCCAAGAACCAGTTTAGCCGACGATACAAACACGACGTCCAGATCGCCTGTATTGACAGCGGCGGCAGCCGGCAACCAGTCCGACACTGCACGGACGAAATCCCTCGTATCACCGGGTTCCACTCCGAAGGGACACCATGTCGAATGCTGGAAGAAGTGGAGGCGGCGGTGGTAGCGTCACCGAGGACTGACCGGAGGCGCTGTAGCACAATGCTACATCCCTTCTCATCTACTTCGGCCTGGACAGGCTGGAACGGTGTTGCGAGAGAGCCGGTGGCGCAAGCCGACGAGGGGAGTGGCTCCAAACTGACGCGACGAAGTCTGTCAATCTCGCGTTCCGACCTCCTCACCCATCGCCGTGTGAGGCCCCGTCGCCATGAGAGGAGGACCGTAGTAGGAGTAACTGAGCTGCAGTTATCGTCGCCGGCGAGTGGAGTACAATTGACAGGGGCGATTCGTTACCTTGTCACCGCCCCTTGGCGTCACCCGACGAGTCCTCTCCTGCCCACTCTGTCTCTTGGTTCGCAGGAACGATTCATCTTGACCGCAAACGTCTGTCCGCTGGCATGGTCAACAACATCAAGCACCTCGCACAGATTGCGTCGACCGACCCGCGCCTCTTCCTTCCCATGTGTGTGGTCCATGTTTTTTTTTCTCGTTTGATGATGGACACAAAAGCGATTACTACAGGCCCAAGGCCCAATAGGCCCAATTAACAGCAGATGGTGGATTTTGTTTCGGGAGCAGCGGCCAAATCCATGTGCGCGACCAGCACAGCCAAGGAAGCCCAGGCAGGATTAGAGGAGGATCCAATGGCCAGAAACACCCACTAATTGAGATCCGACGGCTAAAAAGGGTAATGGCCTGAGAGGGCTGCCGGTGTCAAAACCGGCCGATCTCGGGTACGGGGTCCCGAACTGTACGTCTGAGGATCGAAGGTAACAGGAGGCAGGGGACACGATGTTTACCCAGGTTCGGGCCCTCTTAATGGAGGTAATACCCTACTTCCTGCTTGATTGACTTTAATGAGTATAAAGGTTACGAGAGTTGATCTACCTCGAGATCGTAATGGCTAAACCCTAGATGTCTAGCCTGTATGATTGTGTTTTTTTCTCTCTACGGACTAAACCCTCCGATTTATATAGACACCGGAGGGCCCTAGGGTTGTACAGAGTCGGTTTACAGAGAAATGAATCTTCACATCCGAACGCCAAGCGTGCCATCCACGCAAAGGAGAGTCCATCCGGACAGGGGAGAAGAAGGCCTTCTATCTTGTATCTTCACAGCCCATCAGTCCGGCCCATATCATATACCTCGGACGCCCGGGGACCCCCTAATCCAGGACTCCCTCAGTAGCCCCTGAACCAGGATTCAATGACGATGTGTCCGGCGCGCAGATTGTCTTCGGCATTGTAAGGCGGGTTCCTCCTCCGAATACTTCAAAGTAGTTGACCAAAAGAACTATATCCGGCTCTGTACAATAGTTACAACCCTGAACCACAAGGGCAAAATACTTAAACAAAACAAGCCATGTCTACTGACAGCTTTTCCGGCGAGACGTTACGTCCTGGCCTTATTATTATTTCGAACCCTTTTTCAGCCTCCCGCTTCGCTTTTCGAGGCGCGGTCTTCATTGACACGTCTTGTCAAAGAAGAGATCGTGTCCCCTTATTGCGGGATTCTTATCGATACGGGTTTGGGTAATCCAACCGTGCCATTTGCACGACCCCTTGGGAATAGGTGAGTTTTAAGGCTCGTGGGGGGACGCTCGATATTCACTGCCTTTATAAGAAGATAAGGATCCATCTTTTTACCCCCCGCCTTCTTCCTCCTCAGCCCATCCGCCCTCGAGCTCCAGCGCCCAAGTTTCAATCCTTTCCGTCCCCAGCAAACACTCCAGCCATGTCCGGATCTGGAGTGCAGGGCAAGTGGATGGCCTCCTCCGTCACGTAGGGGAACATCAAGGAACTCCGGGAAGCGGGGTACTTAGCCGCGGAAATCGCCCACCGTCTCCCTGCCAAAAAGCAGATCATTCCCACCCCAGAGCCTAATGAGAGGGTAGTGTTCATCCCCCACTTCCTTCACGGACTAGGGTTTCCTCTCCACCCTTTCGTCCGCGGGCTCATGTTCTATTACGGGCTAGATTTCCATGATCTAGCCCCGAATTCCTTCCTCAACATCTCGGCGTTCATCATCGTGTGTGAGGCGTTCCTCCGCATTCCCCCCCCCCCACTTTGGCCTGTGGCTCAAGGTCTTAAACGTGAACCCGAAAGTGGTCGAGGGTCAACACGCGGAGTGTGGCAGCGCCATGGTGAGCAAGCTCCCCAACGTCACTTGGCCCAAGGGGACCTTCGTAGAGACCGTGAAGGGATGGCAACAGGAGTGGTTCTACATCACGGAACCCCGTGACACCATATGGGCCGCCACTCCCGAGTTCAAATCCGGTCCTCCAATGTAGCTTGCATCATGGATTAACAAGGGCCTGGACTGGGCGTTGATGTCTACTACACAACCTTCTTCTTATAGACGTTGTTGGGCCTCCAAGTGCAGAGGTTTGTAGGACAGTAGCAAATTTCCCTCAAGTGGATGACCTAAGGTTTATCAATCCGTGGGAGGCATAGGATGAAGATGGTCTCTCTCAAACAACCCTGCAACCAAATAACAATGAGTCTCTTGTGTCCCCAACACACCCAATACAATGGTAAATTGTATAGGTGCACTAGTTCGGCGAAGAGATGGTGATACAAGTGCAATATGGATGGTAGATATAGGTTTTTGTAATCTGAAAATATAAAAACAGCAAGGTAACTAATGATAAAAGTGAGCACAAACGGTATTGCAATGCGTTGAAACAAGGCCTAAGGTTCATACTTTCACTAGTGCAAGTTCTCTCGACAATAATAACATAATTAGATCATATAACAACCCCTCAACATGCAACAAAGAGTCACTCCAAAGTCACTAATGGCGGAGAACAAACGAAGAGATTATTGTAGGGTACGAAACCACCTCAAAGTTATCCTTTCTGATCGATCTATTCAAGAGTCTGTAGTAAAATAACACGAAGCTATTCTTTCGTTCGATCTATCCTAGAGTTCGTACTAGAATAACACCTTAAGACACACATCAACCAAAACCCTAATGTCACCTAGATACTCCAATGTCACCACAAGTATCCGTGGGTATGATTATACGATATGCATCTCACAATCTCAGATTCATCTATTCAAACCAACACAAAGTACTTCACAGTGCCCCAAAGTTTCTACCGGAGAGTCAAGACGAAAACGTGTGCCAACCCCTATGCATAATTTCACAAGGTCACTAAACCCGCAAGTTGATCACCAAAACATACATCAAGTAGATCATGTGAATATCCCATTGTCACCACAGATAAGCACATGCAAGACATACATCAAGTGTTCTCAAATCCTTAAAGACTCAATCCGATAAGATAACTTCAAAGGGAAAACTCAATCCATTACAAGAGAGTAGAGGGGGAGAAACATCATAAGATCCAACTATAATAGCAAAGCTCGCGATACATCAAGATCATGCGAAATCAAGAACACGAGAGAGAGAGAGAGATCAAACACATAGCTACTAGTACATACCCTCAGCCCCGAGGGTGACCTACTCCCTCCTCGTCATGGAGAGCGCCGGGATGATGAAGATGGCCACCGATGAGGGATCCCCCCTCCGGCAGGGTGCCGGAACAGGGCCCCGATTGATTTTTGGTGGCTACAGAGGCTTGCGGCGGCGGAACTCCCGATCTAGGTTATTTTCTGGAGGTTTCTGTATTTATAGGAATTTTTGGCGTAGGTCTCACGTCAGGGGGGTCTCCGAGTCATCCACGAGATAGGGGGACGCGCCCCCACCCTCGTGGACGGCCCGGGGCTCTTCTGGCCCAACTCTTTTACTTCGGGGGCTTCTTTTGGTCCATAAAAAATCATCAAAAAATTGGCACGTCAATTGGACTCCGTTTGGTATTCCTTTTCTGTAAAACTCAAAAACAAGGAAAAAACAAAAACTGGCACTGGGCTCTAGGTTAATAGGTTAGTCCCAAAAATCATATAAAATAGCATATAAAACATCCTAGATGGATAATATAATAGCATGGAACAATCAAAAATTATAGATACGTTGGAGACGTATCAAGCATCCCCAAGCTTAATTCCTACTCGTCCTCGAGTAGGTAAATGATAAAAACAGAATTTTTGATGTGGAATGCTACCTAACATAATTTTCAATGTAATTTTCCTTATTGTGGCATGAATGTTCAGATCCGAAAGATCCAAGACAAAAGTTTAATATTGACATAAAAATAATAATACTTCAAGCATACTAACCAAGCAATTATGTCTTCTCAAAATAACATAGCCAAAGAAAGCTCATCCCTACAAAATCATATAGTTTGGCCATGCTCCATCTTCGTCACACAAAATGCTCTCATCATGCACAACCCCGATGACAAGCCAAGCAATTGTTTCATACTTTAGTATTCTCAAACTTTTTCAACTTTCACGCAATACATGAGCGCGAGCCATGGACATAGCACTATGGGTGGAATAGAATATGATGATGGAGGTTGTGTGGAGAAGACAAAAAGGGAGAAAGTCTCACATTGATGCGGCTAATCAACGGGCTATGGAGATGCCCATCAATTGATGTCAATGCGAGGAGTGGGGATTGCCATGCAACGGATGCACTAGAGCTATAAATGTATGAAAGCTCAACAAAAGAAACTAAGTGGGCGTGCATCCAACTTGCTTGCTCACGAAGACCTAGTGCATTTTGAGGAAGCCCATCGTTGGAATATACAAGCCAAGTTCTATAATGAAAAATTCCCACTAGTATATGAAAGTGACAAAATAAGAGACTCTCTATCATGAAGATCATGGTGCTACTTTGAAGCACAAGTGTGGAAAAAGGATAGTAATATTGTCCCTTCTCTCTTTTTCTCTCTTTTTTTGTTTGGGCCTTCTTTTTTTATTTGGCATTTTTTTGGGCCTTCTCTTTTTTTATTTGGCCTTTCTCTTTTTTTTCCTCACATAGGACAATGCTCTAATAATGATGATCATCACACTTCTATTTATTTACAACTCAAGGATTACAACTCGATACTAGAACAAAATATGACTCTATATGAGTGCCTCCGGCGGTGTACCGGGATGTGCAATGAATCAAGAGTGACATGTATAAAAAATTATGAACGGTGGCTTTGCCACAAATATGATGTCAACTACATGATCATGCAAGGCAATATGACAATGATGAAGTGTGTCATAATAAACGGAACGGTGGAAAGTTGCATGGCAATGTATCTCGGAATGGCTATGGAAATGCCATAATAGGTAGGTATGGTGGCTGTTTCGAGGAAGATATAAGGAGGTTTATGTGTGATAGAGCGTATCGTATCACGGGGTTTGGATGCACCGGCGAAGTTTGCACCAACTCTCGAGGTGAGAAAGGGCAATGCATGGTACCGAAGAGGCTAGCAATGATGGAAGGGTGAGAGTGCGTATAATCCATGGACTCAACATTAGTCATAAAGAACTCACATACTTATTGCAAAAATCTACAAGTCATCAAAACCAAGCACTACGCGCATGCTCCTAGGGGGATAGATTGGTAGTAAAAGACCATCGCTCGTCCCCGACCGCCACTCATAAGGAAGGCAATCAAAGAAACACCTCATGCTTCAAATTTGTCACACAACGGTTACCATACGTGCATGCTACGGGACTTGCAAACCTCAACACAAGTATTTCTCAATTTCACAATTACTCAACTAGCACAACTCTAATATCACCATCTTTATATCTCAAAACAATTATCAAGTATCAAACTTCTCATAGTTTTTAATGCACTCTATATGAAAGTTTTTATTATACCCATCTTGGATGCCCATCATATTAGGACTAATTTTATAACCAAAGCAAATTACCATGCTATTCTAAAAGACTCTCAAAATAATATAAGTGAAGCATGAGAGATCAATAATTTCTATAAAATAAAACCACCACCGTGATCTAAAAAGATATAAGTGAAGCACTAGAGCAAACGACAAACTACTCCGAAAAATATAAGTGGAGATCAATGAGTAGTTGAATAATTATGTAACTATGTGAAGACTCTCTAACATTTAAGAATTTCAGATCTTGGTATTTTATTCAAACAGCAAGCAAAATAAAATAAAATGATGCTCCAAGCAAAACACATATCATGTGGTGAATAAAAATATAGCTCCAAGTAAAGTTACCGATGAACGAAGACGAAAGAGGGGATGCCATCCGGGGCATCCCCAAGCTTAGGCTCTTGGTTGTCCTTGAATATTACCTTGGGGTTCCTTGGGCATCCCCAAGCTTAGGCTCTTGCCATTCCTTATTCCATAGTCCATCGAATCTTTACCCAAAATTTGAAAACTTCACAACACAAAACTCAACAGAAAACTCGTAAGCTCTGTTAGTATAAGAAAATAAATCACCACTTAGGTACTGTTGTGAACTCATTCTAAATTCATATTGGTGTAATATCTACTGTATTCCAACTTCTCTATGGTTCATACCCTCCGATACTACTCATAGATTCATCAAAATAAGCAAACAACACATAGAAAACAGAATCTGTCAAAAACAGAACAGTCTGTAGCAATCTGTATCATTCAAATACTTGTGTAACTCCAAAAATTCTGAAATAAATTGGTGGACGTGAAGAATTTGTCTATTAATATTCTGCAAAAATAATCAACCTAATAGCACTCTCCAGTAAAAAATGGCAGCTAATCTCGTGAGCGCAAAAGTTTCTGTTTTTTTACAGCAAGATTGCATAGACTTCACCCAAGTCTTCCCAAAGGTTCTACTTGGCACAAAGACTAATTAAAACATAAAACCACATCTAAACAGAGGCTATATGAATTATTTATTACTAAACAGGAGCAAAATGCAAAGAACAAAAATAAAATTGGGTTGCCTCCCAACAAGCGCTATCGTTTAACGCCCCTAGCTAGGCATGATGATTTCAATGATGCTCACATAAAAGATAAGGATTGAAACATAAAGAGAGCATAATGAAGAATATGACTAGCACATTTAAGTCTAACCCACTTCCTATGCATAGGGATTTTGTGATCAAACAACTTATGGGAACAATAATCAACTAGCATAGGAAGGCAAAACAAGCATAACTTCAAAACTTTAAGCACATAGAGAGGAAACTTGATATTATTGCAATTCCTACAAGCATATGTTCCTCCCTCATAATAATTTTCAGTATCATCATGAATGAATTCAACAATATAACCATCACATAAAGCATTCTTTTCATGATCTACGAGCATAGAATTTTTATTACTCTCCACATAAGCAAATTTCTTCTCATGAATAATAGTGGGAGCAAACTCAACAAAATAACTATCATGTGAGGCATAATCCAATTGAAAACTAAAATCATGATGACAAGTTTCATGGTTATCATTATTCTTCATAGCATACATGTCATCACAATAATCATCATAGATAGCAACTTTATTCTCATAATCAATTGGAACCTCTTCCGAAATAGTGGATTCATCACTAAATAAAGTCATGACCTCTCCAAATCCACTTTCATAATTATCACAATAAGATTCAACACCCTTAAAAATAGTGGGATCATTACTTCCTAAAGTTGACACTCTTCCAAACCCACTTTCATCAATATAATCATCATAAATAGGAGGCATGCTATCATCATAATAAATTTGCTCATCAAAACTTGGGGGACAAAAAATATCATCTTCGTCAAACATAGCATCCCCAAGCTTGTGGCTTTGCATATCTTTAGCATCATGGATATTCAAAGAATTCGTACTCACATCATTGCAATCATGCTCATCATTCAAAGATTTAGTGCCAAACATTCTAATGCATTCTTCCTCTAGCAATTGAGCACAATTATCGGAATCCTTATTTTCATGGAAGACATTAAAAAGATGAAGCATATGAGGCACCCTCAATTCCATTTTTTTGTAGTTTTCTTTTATAGACTAAACTAGTGATAAAACAAGAAACTAAAAGATTCGATTGCAAGATCTAAAGATATACCTTCAAGCACTCACCTCCCCGGCAACGGCGCCAGAAATTGCTTGATGTCTACTACACAACCTTCTTCTTGTAGACGTTGTTGGGCCTCCAAGTGCAGAGGTTTCTAGGACAGTAGCAAATATCCCTCAAGTGGATGACCTAAGATTTATCAATCCGTGGGAGGCGTAGGATGAAGATGGTCTCTCTCAAACAACCCTGCAACCAAATAACAATGAGTCTCTTGTGTCCCCAACACACCCAATACAATGGTAAATTGTATAGGTGCACTAGTTCGGCGAAGAGATGGTGATACAAGTGCAATATGGATGGTAGATATAGGTTTTTGTAATCTGAAAATATAAAAACAGCAAGGTAACTAATGATAAAAGTGAGCACAAACGGTATTGCAATGCGTTGAAACAAGGCCTAAGGTTCATACTTTCACTAGTGCAAGTTCTCTCGACAATAATAACATAATTAGATCATATAACAATCCCTCAACATGCAACAAAGAGTCACTCCGAAGTCACTAATAGCGGAGAACAAACGAAGAGATTATTGTAGGGTACGAAACCACCTCAAAGTTATCCTTTCTGATCGATCTATTCAAGAGTCCGTAGTAAAATAACACGAAGCTATTCTTTCCGTTCGATCAATCCTTGAGTTCGTACTAGAATAACACCTTAAGACACACATCAACCAAAACCCTAATGTCACCTAGATACTCCAATGTCACCACAAGTATCCGTGGGTATGATTATACGATATGCATCACACAATCTCAGATTCATCTATTCAAACCAACACAAAGTACTTCAAAGAGTGCCCCAAAGTTTCTACCGGAGAGTCAAGACGAAAACGTGTGCCAACCCCTATGCATAATTTCACAAGGTCACTAAACCCGCAAGTTGATCACCAAAACATACATCAAGTAGATCATGTGAATATCCCATTGTCACCACAGATAAGCACATGCAAGACATACATCAAGTGTTCTCAAATCCTTAAAGACTCAATCCGATAAGATAACTTCAAAGGGAAAACTCAATCCATTCCAAGAGAGTAGAGGGGGAGAAACATCATAAGATCCAACTATAATAGCAAAGCTCGCGATACATCAAGATCATGCGAAATCAAGAACACGAGAGAGAGAGAGAGATCAAACACATAGCTACTAGTACATACCCTCAGCCCCGAGGGTGACCTACTCCCTCCTCGTCATGGAGAGCGCCGGGATGATGAAGATGGCCACCGATGAGGGATCCCCCCTCCGGCAGGGTGCCGGAACAGGGCCCCGATTGATTTTTGGTGGCTACAGAGGCTTGCGGCGGCGGAACTCCCGATCTAGGTTATTTTCTGGAGGTTTCTGTATTTATAGGAATTTTTGGCGTAGGTCTCACGTCAGGGGGGGGGTCTCCGAGTCGTCCACGAGATAGGGGGACGTGCCCCCCACCCTCGTGGACGGCCCGGGGCTCTTCTGGCCCAACTCTTTTACTCCAGGGGCTTCTTTTGGTCCATAAAAATCATCAAAAAATTGGCACGTCAATTGGACTCCGTTTGGTATTCCTTTTTTGTAAAACTCAAAAACAAGGAAAAAACAGAAACTGGCACTGGGCTCTAGGTTAATAGGTTAGTCCCAAAAATCATATAAAATAGCATATAAATGCATATAAAACATCCTAGATGGATAATATATATAATAGCATGGAACACTCAAAAATTATAGATACGTTGGAGACGTATCAGACGTCGTCCGACGAGGTGATGACGCTGCAGAAGCGCGTCAAGAGCATGATGGAGAAGAACACTAGTCTTGCCAACGTGATCCAGGTGATGCTTTTTCGTCGGATTCTCCCCTGCCAACGTCGGACTCTCCATATGTGGCAGTTTGATCCGGTCAGTCCCCGGACCTTGCAGCGGTTCTTCGGCACAACGCACGAAGATATATGGAAGCTGCTTTTCAAGGCCCAGAAGTTGTGGCCGAAAACGACCGAAGACCTCGGCCTCGACTGCGCTCATCCGGCTACTCCAGTAAGTTTTTCAGGTTTCCAAACGTATCCTCAACTTGTAGATCCAAGGAGTATGCTAAGCCTTCCCCTCATCCTTCAGGGCTGAACGAAGAAGGCGGGGCGGATCCGGCGCCGGAGAAGAAGGCCAAGAAGAAGGGCAAGGAGGCCAGAAGTGGCCTTTGCTGTAAAGGTACTTCAGACATAGCGTTCGAACATACCGAAGCTCTCTCCTCCCACGAGGGAAATGAAGACGAAGAGGAAGAGGAGGAGAGCAATTCTCCCCTTAAGGGGGGTAAGAAGAAAAGGGGGGCTTCCGTGGACCTAGAGGCGGAGGCGTCCAAGAAGGGGAAGATCTCCCTTTCGGACAATTCGGAATCGGACGCCGAAGCCGTCCCTGAGTGGCACCCCAGGCTGAAGCCCCTGGCCGAATCGTAAGTATTCAAAGATACTGTATATATCCATTTTTTATAAATTGTAGGATGACATATCATCTATGTGTTTCAGTCCGGCCCGTGATCTCCCCCAACAATCATCGTCCTCGGGGAATTCTCTGGCACCGGAGATGATGGAGAGTGAAACGCCTCCGCGAGCCTCTCCACCTCATGCCGCGGACGACACCGAGGTGTTGTCCCAGAGGACCTCTCTGGGCCAGGGAGAGGTGCGGAAGGCCGCAGAAACGGCGCCAGAGGGTAATGCCTCGGTTGCCGAAAACATGGGGGGCACAACCCCCATGGAAACTGATGACGGGGGCCCGGACCAGTCCGGCCCCCAGCCGAATACGACTCTGGAGACCCACGTGGCTCCGGAATCGAGTGAGCAGCCCCCTTTGAAGGAGGGGGGAGCTCCGACTCCACCGACGACCTCCATCAATCCAGAGGTGTCACAACCCTAGTCAGTGCATGCATTAGAGTGTTTGCAGCATGTTTAAATTTCAGTTAAACTTGAAATGGGGATGTTCAAACCCTAGCACCAAATGGAACTCAACTAGGTTCAATCCAAAATCTTTTTCAAAGAACCCAAGATGCCCTTTGAAAATGTTCATGATTTGTCATAAAGGAGAAAACCTCTGCCAAAAATGATGAATATATTTCTAGGACATTCTGGATCTTTGAATTAACTCATATCGTATTTGAATTGGAGCATTTAAATCCTATAAATATTTTTAAATGCTCTAATAATTCTGAAACTAGTTTTGGGTTGTTGGAAATAATCCAAACACTGCCCACAATTATTTTCAGGATTTTACAAAATGGATTAGTATTTTTACTAATTCAAAACAGAATAAAAGAAATAGAAAACTGAAACAAAAGGAAAAGAGAGCTTACCTGTAACTTACCTGGACCTACTACCTGTGCAGCCCACTTGGCAGCCCATCCAACTGGCCCAGCCCACCAGAAGCCCCACCATCTTCAACCTCTGCCAGTAGGCAGAGGCGTGTCGACGCGCGCGCGCCCGAGCTCCACCTCCTGCTTCCACCTCCTGCTTCCCCCTCGCGCTGTCTCCGCGCCACAGGAACGGCCTCGACCCCCTCTGCCTCTCCCCTCACTCTAGAGCTCTCTCCCTCTCCTCTAGCTCCCTCCTCGCAGCACCACCGAACACGCCGTCGCCGCCGCTTGCTGCTGTTGCGGCCACCGCCACGTCCTCGCCCCTCCGTCGTGTCCACGAGCTCCGCGCCGTCGTCCTCGTCTTCTTCGTCAAGCCGTGCGTCTCTGGATGCCCTGTGGAGCCGCCATCGCCGTCGTCTTCACCTCCGGCCGTCCGAGATCGCCGTCGCTGTTTTGCCCGCATTGGACCTCCACCGAGCTTGCTGACGCCTTCGTCGGATCCGCTGTGAGCCCCGCTGCCGTTTCCCCCTCTATGTTTTGTCACTCGCGCGCCGTAGCCGTGCTAACCACCGGACCCGAGCGGTCGCGCCGCCGTGGATCCTCACCATCATGGCCAGAGCCACCGCAGCTCGCGCCCGCGCATGCCATCATGCTCAGGAGCCTCCCAGAAGACCAAAGCCGCCGCCCGCAGCTCCCGCAGTGCCCTGCAGCACCCCGCGCACACCTGGCCGTGCTCCGGCCGCCGCCTTGAGCTCGTTCCCAGCGAGCTCAGGCCACCCCCGCCTCTCCCGCTTGCTCCAGACGACACGGACGAGCCCTGGCTCCTCGCCCGTGGCCTCCGCCGCCCAAATGGTCGCCGGAGCGACGAACCCGACGCGCTCTGCCGCGTTCGGCCTCGCCGGCGACTAACCGCCGGTCAAACCGGTCAACCCGCGCTAATTAACCCCGCCCTCCGTGACACTGACAGGCGGGGCCCACGACCTAACTAACTAGCTAACAAAAATAGATTAAGGTTAATCTAATCACAGTGGCCCCACGCGTCGGCGTTGACCTTGCTGACGTGGCCGTTGACCGGACCCACCTGTCTGTGTCACTAATTGTCACTGGGCCACTGACTAGTGGACCCCACTGGTCAAGTTTGACCTGTACCATCGCCTTTGACTGCTGACGTCACCCTAACGTAATGCTGACGCAACAAATCATTTACTGGATTTATTCTTATTCAGGAAATTCCAGAAAATGCCCAAAACTTCTAAAAATCATAGAAATTAATCTGTAACTCCAAATGCAAAGATTTATATATGAAAAATGATAAAAAAATCCAATCTTTCCATCTGTACTGGTTTCATGCATGTTAAAGCAACTTAACCTTGCTGTTTAGTGCAAACATGATAATGCACTATTTAAATTCATAAGTTGAGTTTGGGATTGAACCTTTGGTTCAAAATGACTCAAACCCAGCTGGTTGTAGTTGCATTAGCCCAACACACTCATTTTGCCATGTCATGATCATGCATCATATTGTGCATCGCATTGATTGTATTTCTTCTCTATTGCCGGTATTTGTCCCCTCTCGGTAGACGATGTTCCGACGTTGTGATCGTTGACACTGATGAAGACTCAATGCTATCTTCAGAAGAGCCAGGCAAGCAAAACCCCCCTTGTTCATTCCGATGCAATCCCACTCTCCCGCTTTTGCTCTCTTTTACTGCATTAGGACAACAACGATTCAACTGTTACATGCTATGGTAGTTGAACCCCTTTACTCTACATGACCTATCATTGCCACAGTAAATAGATGAAACCCACTAGCATGAGTAGGAGTTGTTTGAGCCCTGATGTGCCTACTCATTCATGCTTGTTTGTCTATCCTGCTACTGCTTAGAGTTGAGTCGGGTCTGATTCATCGGGGATGAATTGGAATGGTGATGAACATGTCCTACTGTGTGTGAGCTAAGTGTGTGAACATGATTTGGTAAAGGTAGTGGTGAGAGGCCATGTAGGAGTACATGGTGGGTTGTCTCATTGAAACCGTCCTCAGGAACTGAGCTCTGTGTTTGTGATCCATGAACAGCTACTACCACACGTTGGGCCCTGAAATATGACCGTGCTCGACTTATTAACCGCCCCTGTCCTCTGTCCAGGAGTTGCAACTAGTTTCTGGTGTTTGTAGGATATGTGTTGGAGGTCGTGCGTAGCGCTGACCCTAGGGGTGGGCTATGATGCGGTAGATACACCGTGGCACGGTGTACCGAGTGCCCGTTTGGTGTCTCGGGAACCCTACACACATCGTTTGGGGCTGTGAGCGAAACCCCGGCCGGATCTCCTCGCGGATGGAACCCGAATAGGTGATAAACCTGGACTAGAGACTTGTGTGGTTAGTTAGGTCGTGGTCTACACCCACGTCGGCTTTCGCTTGAAGTCTGCCGAGCACATGTCGTGTGCAGACGCTAAGTGGTGGAAACATGTGTGAAGAAGTACACCCCTGCAGGGTTATAAATGATCTATTCGAATAGCCGTGTCCGCGGTAAAGGACTTCTGGATTGCCTGTACAGTTCATAGATAACTTGAAGTGGATACTCTAAAACTCGCAAGATAAGTGTGAGTGCTATGGATGGCGTTCTCGTCAGGAGACGGGAGCGGATCCATAGTGGTGTATTGATTGGTGAATATGTGGACTCGTGTGCGCCACCTCAAAAGAGTTACTTGCAGTCGTAGTTCAGGATAGCCACTGAGTCAAAGCTGGCTTGCTGAAGTTAAACTCCACCACCCCCTTTGTTGATACCGATGCATATGTAGATAGTTCTGATGTAAGTCTTGCTGGGTACATTTGTACTCACGTTTGCCTATTTTATGTTTTGCAGAGAGACTTCAGTCTCGTTAGTAGTTCCGCGTGGACTTCGACGTTTAGCTTGTTACCTCAGCTACGATCTTGTGCCCTCGGCAGGGTCTTGTAGATAGTCAGGCTTCTCGGCCTTCTTCATTTGTAGTTGTCTGTACTTAGACAAGTTAAGCTTCCGCATGTGCTTGTTGCTTGTATGCTCTGTATGTTGGGGTCATGAGACCCATGTTTGTAATACTTGGCTCCTCGGAGCCTAATGAATAAATACTCTTAGTCGTAGATGTTGGAAATATGCCCTAGAGGCAATAATAAATGGTTATTATTATATTTCTTTGTTCATGGTAATTGTCTATTATTCATGCTATAATTGTATTGTCCGGAAATCGTGATACATGTGTGAATACATAGACCACAACCTGTCCCTAGTAAGCCTCTAGTTGACTAGCTCGTTGATCAACAGATAGTCACGGTTTCCTGACTATGGACATTGGATGTCATTGATAACGGGATCACATCATTAGGAGAATGATGTGATGGACAAGACCCAACTTAAGCATAGCATAAAAGATCGTGTAGTTTCGTTTGCTAGAGCTTTTCCAATGTCAAGTATCTTTTCCTTAGACCATGAGATCGTGCAACTCCCGGATACCGTAGGAGTGCTTTGGGTGTGCCAATCGTCACAACGTAACTGGGTGACTATAAAGGTGCATTACGGGTATCTCCGAAAGTGTCTGTTGGGTTGGCACGGATCGAGACTGCGATTTGTCGCTCCGTGTGACGGAGAGGTATCTCTGGGCCCACTCGGTAATGCATCATCATAATGAGCTCAATGTGACTAAGGCGTTAGTCACGGGATCATGCATTGCGGTACGAGTAAAGAGACTTGCCGGTAACGAGATTGAACAAGGTATTGGGATACCGACGATCGAATCTCGGGCAAGTAACATACCGATTGACAAAGGGAATTGTATACGGGATTGATTGAATCCTCGACACCGTGGTTCATCCGATGAGATCATCGTGGAACATGTGGGAGCCAACATGGGTATCCAGATCCCGCTGTTGGTTATTGACCGGAGAGGCGTCTCGGTCATGTCTGCATGCCTCCCGAACCCGTAGGGTCTACACACTTAAGGTCCGGTGACGCTAGGGTTGTAGAGATATATGTATGCGGAAACCCGAAAGTTGTTCGGAGTCCCGGATGAGATCCCGGACGTCACGAGAGGTTCCGGAATGGTCCGGAGGTGAAGAATTATATATAGGAAGTCCAGTTTCGGCCACCGGGAAAGTTTCGGGGGTTATCGGTATTGTACCGGGACCACCGGGTGGGGCCACCTGTCCCGGAGGGCCCCGTGGGCTGAAAGTGGAAGGGAACCAGCCCCTAGTGGGCTGGGGCGCCCCCCTTGGGCCTCCCCCCTGCGCCTAGGGTTGGGAACCCTAAGGGGGGAAGTTCCCCCTTGCCTTGGGGGGCAAGGCAACCCCTTCCCCCCCTTGTGGCCGCCGCCCCCCTTGAGATCCCATCTCTTGGGGCTGGCGCACCCCCCCAGGGGCCTATATAAAGGGGGGGGAGGGAGGGAAGCACACAACAGCCTTGGGCGCCTCCCTCCTCCCCTGCAACACCTCTCTCTCTCTCGTAGAAGCTCGGCGAAGCCCTGCACGAGACCCGCTACATCCACCACCACGCCGTCGTGCTGCTGGATCTCCATCAACCTCTCCTTCCCCCTTGCTGGATCAAGAAGGAGGAGACGTCGCTGCACCGTACGTGTGTTGAACGTGGAGGTGCCGTCCGTTCGGCACTCGGTCATCGGTGATTTGGATCACGGCGAGTACGACTCCGTCATCCACGTTCATTGGAACGCTTCCGCTCGCGATCTACAAGGGTATGTAGATGCACTCCCTTCCCCTCGTTGCTAGTAGACTCCATAGATGCATATTGGTGAACGTAGGAAAATTTTAAAATTATGCTACGATTCCCAACAGTGGCATCATGAGCCAGGTTTATGCGTAGTTACTATGCACGAGTAGAACACAAAGCAGTTGTGGGCGTTGAGTTTGCTAATTCTTCTTGCCGCTACTAGTCGTTTCTTGTTTCGGCGGCATTGTAGGATGAAGCGGCCCGGACCGACCTTACACGTACGCTTACGTGAGACAGGTTCCACCGACTGACATGCACTAGTTGCATAAGGTGGCTAGCGGGTGTCTGTCTCTCCTACTTTAGTCGGAACAGATTCGATGAAAAGGGTCCTTATGAAGGGTAAATAGAAATTGGCAAATCACGTTGTGGTCATACGTAGGTAAGAAATCGTTCTTGCTAGAAACCTACAAACCACGTAAAAAAACTTGCAACAACAATTAGAGGACGTCTAACTTGTTTTTGCAGCAAGTGCTATGTGATGTGATATGGCCAGAAGATGTGATGAATGATATGTGATGTATGAGATTGATCATATTCTTGTAATAGGAATCACGACTTGCATGTCGATGAGTATGACAACCGGCAGGAGCCATAGGAGTTGTCTTTATTATTTTGTATGACCTGCGTGTCATTAAATAAACGCCATGTAAATTACTTTACTTTATTGCTAAACGCGTTAGCCATAGAAGTAGAAGTAATCGTTGGCGTGACGACTTCATGAAGACACAATGATGGAGATCATGATGATGGAGATCATGGTGTCATGCCGGTGACAAAGATGATCATGGTGCCCCGAAGATGGAGATCAAAGGAGCATGATGATATTGGCCATATCATGTCACTATTTGATTGCATGTGATGTTTATCATGTTTTTGCATCTTATTTGCTTAGAACGACGGTAGCAAGTAGGATGATCCCTTATAATAATTTCAAGAAAGTGTTCACCCTAACTGTGCACCGTTGCGAAGGTTCGCTGTTTCGAAGCACCACGTGATGATCGGGTGTGATAGATTCTAACGTTCGAATACAACGGGTGTTGACGAGCCTAGCATGTACAGACATGGCCTCGGAACACACGCAATACGCTTAGGTTCACTTGACGAGCCTAGCATGTACAGACATGGCCTCGGAACACGGAGGACCGAAAGGTCGAGCATGAGTCGTATAGAAGATACGATCAACATGGAGATGTTTACCGATCTTGACTAGTCCGTCTCACGTGATGATCGGACACGGCCTAGTCGAATTCGGATCATGTTTCACTTAGATGACTAGAGGAATGTCTATCTGAGTGGGATTTCATTAAATAATTTGATTATATGAACTTAATTATCATGAACTTAGTCTAAATCTTTACACTATGTATTGTAGATCAAATGGCCCACGTTGTCCTCAATTTCAACGCGTTCCTAGAGAAAACCAAGCTGAAAGATGATGGCAGCAACTATACGGACTGGGTCCGGAACTTGAGGATCATCCTCATAGCAGCCAAGAAAGATTATGTCTTAGAAGCACCGCTAGGTGAAGCACCAATCCCTGAGAACCAAGACGTTATGAACGCTTGGCAGCAGCGTGCTGATGATTACTCCCTCGTTCAGTGCGGCATGCTTTACAGCTTAGAACCGGGTCTCCAAAAGCGTTTTGAGAAACATGGAGCATATGAGATGTTCGAGGAGCTGAAACTGGTTTTTCAAGCTCATGCCCGGGTCGAGAGATATGATGTCTCCCACAAGTTCTTCAGCTGTAAAATGGAGGAGAACAGTTCTGTTAGTGAGCACATACTCAGAATGTCTGGGTTGCACAACCGCTTGTCTCAGCTGGGAGTTAATCTCCCGGATGATGCGGTCATTGACAGAATCCTCCAGTCGCTTCCACCAAGCTACAAGAGCTTTGTGATGAACTACAATATGCAGGGGATGGAAAAGACCATTCCCGAGGTATATTCAATGCTGAAATCAGCTGAGGTAGAGATCAGAAAATAACATCAAGTGTTGATGGTGAATAAAACCACTAAGTTCAAGAAGGGCAAGGGTAAGAAGAACTTCAAGATGGACGGCAAGGGAGTTGCCGCGCCCGGTAAACCAGTTACTGGGAAGAAGTCAAAGCATGGACCCAAGCCTGAGACTGAGTGCTTTTATTGCAAGGGAAGTGGTCACTGGAAGCGGAACTGCCCCAAATACTTAGCGGACAAGAAGGCCGGCAACGCCAAAGGTATATGTGATATACATGTAATTGATGTGTACCTTACCAGTACTCGTAGTAGCTCCTGGGTATTTGATACCGGTGCGGTTGCTCATATTTGTAACTCAAAGCAGGAACTACGGAATAAACGGAGACTGGCAAAGGACGAGGTGACGATGCGCGTCGGGAATGGTTCCAAGGTCGATGTGATCGCCGTCGGCACGCTACCTCTGCATCTACCCACAGGATTAGTTTTAAACCTCAATAATTGTTATTTAGTGCCAGCTTTAAGCATGAACATTGTATCTGGATCTCGTTTAATTCGAGATGGCTACTCATTTAAATCCGAGAATAATGGTTGTTCTATTTATTTGAGAGATATGTTTTATGGTCATGCCCCGCTAGTCAATGGTTTATTTTTGATGAATCTCGAACGTGATGTTACACATGTTCATAGTGTGAATACCAAAAGATGTAAAGTTGATAACGATAGTCCCACATACTTGTGGCACTGCCGCCTTGGTCACATTGGTGTCAAGCGCATGAAGAAGCTCCATGCAGATGGACTTTTGGAGTCTCTTGATTACGAATCATTTGACACGTGCGAACCATGCCTCATGGGTAAGATGACCAAGACTCCGTTCTCCGAAACAATGGAGCGAGCAACCAACTTATTGGAAATCATACATACCGATGTGTGTGGTCCAATGAGTGTTGAGGCTCGCGGAGGATATCGTTATGTTCTCACTCTCACTGATGATTTAAGTAGATATGGGTATGTCTACCTAATGAAACACAAGTCTGAAACCTTTGAAAAGTTCAAGGAATTTCAGAGTGAAGTTGAGAATCAACGTGACAGGAAAATAAAATTCTTACGATCAGATCGTGGTGGAGAATATTTAAGTCACGAGTTTGGTGCACACTTAAGGAAATGTGGAATAGTTTCACAACTCACGCCGCCTGGAACACCTCAGAGAAACGGTGTGTCCGAACGTCGTAATCGCACTCTATTGGATATGGTGCGATCTATGATGTCTCTTACCGATTTACCGCTCTCATTTTGGGGCTATGCTTTAGAGACTGCCGCATTCACTTTAAATAGGGCACCGTCGAAATCCGTTGAGACGACACCGTATGAATTATGGTTTGGGAAGAAACCTAAGCTGTCGTTTCTAAAAGTTTGGGGATGCGATGCTTATGTCAAGAAACTTCAACCTGAAAAGCTCGAACCCAAGTCGGAAAAATGTGTCTTCATAGGATACCCTAAGGAAACTATTGGGTATACCTTCTACCTCAGATCCGAAGGCAAGATCTTTGTTGCCAAGAACGGGTCCTTTCTGGAGAAGGAGTTTCTCTCGAAAGAATTGAGTGGGAGGAAAGTGGAACTTGATGAGGTGATAGTCACCCCTTCCGAACCGGAAAGTAGCGCAGCGCGGGAAAATGTTCCTGTGGTGCCTACACCGACTGGGGAGGAAGTTAATGATGATGATCATGAAGCTTCGGATCAAGTTACTGAACTTCGTAGGTCCACAAGGACACGTTCCGCACCAGAGTGGTACGGCAACCCTGTCCTGGAAATCATGTTGTTAGACAACGGTGAACCTTCGAACTATGAAGAAGCGATGGCGGGCCCGGATTCCGACAAATGGCTAGAAGCCATGAAATCCGAGATAGAATCCATGTATGAAAACAAAGTATGGACTTTGACTGACTTGCCCGATGAGCGGCGAGCCATAGAAAACAAATGGATCTTTAAGAAGAAGACGGACGCAGATGGTAATGTGACCATCTACAAAGCTCGACTGGTCGCTAAGGGTTATCGACAAGTTCAAGGGGTTGACTACGATGAGACTTTCTCACCCGTAGCGAAGCTGAAGTCCGTCTGAATCATGTTAGCAATTGCCGCATACTATGATTATGAGATATGGCAGATGGACGTCAAAACGGCATTCCTTAACGGCTTCATTAAGGAAGAGTTGTATATGATGCAGCCGGAAGGTTTTGTCGATCCTAAGAATGCTAACAAAGTATGCAAGCTCCAACGCTCAATCTATGGGCTGGTGCAAGCATCTCGGAGTTGGAACATTCGCTTTGATGAGATGATCAAAGCGTTTGGGTTTACACAGACTTATGGAGAAGCCTGTGTTTACAAGAAAGTGAGTGGGAGCTCTGTAGCATTTCTCATATTATATGTGGATGACATATTATTGATGGGAAATGATATAGAATTCTTGGAAAGTATAAAGGCCTATTTGAATAAGTGTTTTTCAATGAAGGACCTTGGAGAAGCTGCTTATATATTAGGCATCAAGATCTATAGAGATAGATCAAGACGCCTCATTGGTCTTTCACAGAGTACATACCTTGACAAGATATTGAAGAAGTTCAGTATGGATCAGTCCAAGAAGGGGTTCTTGCCTGTATTGCAAGGTGTGCAATTGAGCACGGCTCAATGCCCGACCACGGCAAAAGATATAGAAGAGATGAGTGTCATCCCCTATGCCTCGGCCATAGGGTCTATTATGTATGCCATGCTGTGTACCAGACCTGATGTAAACCTTGCCGTAAGTTTGGTAGGAAGGTACCAAAGTAATCCCGGCAAGGAACACTGGACAGCGGTCAAGAATATCCTGAAGTACCTGAAGAGGACTAAGGATATGTTTCTCGTTTATGGAGGTGACGAAGAGCTCGTCGTAAAGGGTTACGTCGACGCTAGCTTCGACACAGATCTGGATGACTCGAAGTCACAGACCGGATACGTGTATATATTGAATAGAGGAGCAGTAAGCTGGTGCAGTTGCAAGCAAAGCATCGTGGCGGGATCTACATGTGAAGCGGAATACATGGCAGCCTCGGAGGCAGCACAGGAAGCAGTCTGGATGAAGGAGTTCATTACCGACCTAGGGGTGATTCCCAATGCGTCGGGCCCAATGACTCTCTTCTGTGACAACACTGGAGCTATTGCCCTTGCGAAGGAGCCCAGGTTTCACAGGAAGACCAGGCATATCAAGCGTCGCTTCAACTCCATTCGTGAAAGTGTTCAAAATGGAGACATAGATATTTGTAAAGTACATACGGACCTAAATGTAGCAGATCCGTTGACTAAACCTCTCCCTAGAGCAAAACATGATCAACACCAGGACGCAATGGGTGTTCGATTCATCACAATGTAACTAGATTATTGACTCTAGTGCAAGTGGGAGACTGTTGGAAATATGCCCTAGAGGCAATAATAAATGGTTATTATTATATTTCTTTGTTCATGGTAATTGTCTATTATTCATGCTATAATTGTGTTGTCCGGAAATCGTGATACATATGTGAATACATAGACCACAACCTGTCCCTAGTAAGCCTCTAGTTGACTAGCTCGTTGATAAACAGATAGTCACGGTTTCCTGACTATGGACATTGGATGTCATTGATAACGGGATCACATCATTAGGAGAATGATGTGATGGACAAGACCCAACTTAAGCATAGCATAAAAGATCGTGTAGTTTCGTTTGCTAGAGCTTTTCCAATGTCAAGTATCTTTTCCTTAGACCATGAGATCGTGCAACTCCCGGATACCGTAGGAGTGCTTTGGGTGTGCCAAACGTCACAACGTAACTGGGTGACTATAAAGGTGCATTACGGGTATCTCCGAAAGTGTCTGTTGGGTTGGCACGGATCGAGACTAGGATTTGTCGCTCCGTGTGACGGAGAGGTATCTCTGGGCCCACTCGGTAATGCATCATCATAATGAGCTCAATGTGACTAAGGCGTTAGTCACGGGATCATGCATTGCGGTACGAGTAAAGAGACTTGCCGGTAACGAGATTGAACAAGGTATTGGGATACCGACGATCGAATCTCGGGCAAGTAACATACCGATTGACAAAGGGAATTGTATACGGGATTGATTGAATCCTTGACACCGTGGTTCATCCGATGAGATCATCGTGGAACATGTGGGAGCCAACATGGGTATCCAGATCCCACTGTTGGTTATTGACCGGAGAGGCGTCTCGGTCATGTCTGCATGCCTCCCGAACCCGTAGGGTCTACACACTTAAGGTCCGGTGACGCTAGGGTTGTAGAGATATATGTATGCGAAAACCCGAAAGTTGTTCGGAGTCCCGGATGAGATCCCGGACGTCACGAGAGGTTCCGGAATGGTCCGGAGGTGAAGAATTATATATAGGAAGTCCAGTTTCGGCCACCGGGAAAGTTTCGGGGGTTATCGGTATTGTACCGGGACCACCGGGTGGGGCCACCTATCCCGGAGGGCCCCGTGGGCTGAAAGTGGAAGGGAACCAGCACCTAGTGGGCTGGGGCGCCCCCCTTGGGCCTCCCCCTGCGCCTAGGGTTGGGAACCCTAAGGGGGGGAGTTCCCCCTTGCCTTGGGGGGCAAGGCAACCCCTTCCCCCCCTTGTGGCCGCCGCCCCCCTTGAGATCCCATCTCTTGGGGCTGGCGCACCCCCCCCAGGGGCCTATATAAAGGGGGGGAGGGAGGGCAGCACACAACAGCCTTGGGCGCCTCCCTCCTCCCCTGCAACACCTCTCTCTCTCTCGTAGAAGCTCGGCGAAGCCCTGCACGAGACCCGCTACATCCACCACCACGCCGTCGTGCTGCTGGATCTCCATCAACCTCTCCTTCCCCCTTGCTGGATCAAGAAGGAGGAGACGTCGCTGCACTGTACGTGTGTTGAACGCGGAGGTGCCGTCCGTTCGGCACTCGGTCGTCGGTGATTTGGATCACGGCGAGTACGACTCCGTCATCCACGTTCATTGGAACGCTTCCGCTCGCGATCTACAAGGGTATGTAGATGCACTCCCTTCCCCTCGTTGCTAGTAGACTCCATATATGCATCTTGGTGAACGTAGGAAAATTTTAAAATTATGCTACGATTCCCAACAGTAGAGTCTTGTTGTGATGCCATGTTGTATTTGCACATATCGAGCATATTGTGTGTATGATTGAAATGCTTGGTATGTGTGGGATCCGACAATCTAGTTGTTTATCCTTGGTAGCCTCTCTTATGGGGAAATGTAGTCTGGTGCTTCCACTAAGCCTTGGTAGTCCGCTACAGCCCGGTTTACCGGAGTCCTGGTAGCCCAGCACTACTGCTCCGAAACACCCAGACTGGCCGGCATGTGATACAATTCGTTCTTGTGTCTGTCCCTTCGGGGAAATGTCACGCGGTGACATCCAGAGTCCTGCTAGCCTGCTACAGCCCGGTTTACCGGAGTCCGGTTAGCCCAGTTGCTACAGCCCGAATTCACACGCTGATGACTGACACGTTCGATGCTGGTTCATGTATGCCTGTCCCCGTAAGTTAGCGCCACTTTGGGTTCACGACTAGTCATGTTGGCTCGGGTTCTGTGTCATATGGATGCTAGCGACACTATCATATACGTGAGCCAAAAGGCGCAAACGGTCCCGGACCAGGTAAGGTGGCACCCGTGGGAATACCGTGCGTCAGGCCGCAAAGTGATATGATGCGTTACATGCTAGATTGGTGTGACTTAGGATCGGGGTCCTGACAGCTTTGGTATCAGAGTCTGACTGCCTGTAGGGTCCAAGCCAAACTGGTCGAAGTTGAGTCTAGAAATGCTCTAGTTATATAAGGGAATTGATTGTGGAAGGGAACGTAAGGCTCTTTTTACTCCTTTACCTTATGCCTTTCTGATCTGAGTCGCCCTCTTCTTTTCTACGGGGATTAAGAATTAGACCTTCTCATCTATCTATCAGGATCACGTGTTACTAATCCGTAGACTCGTAGGATTGTTGGTTTCAAGCCCCAATTCAGTTTCTACTATTTCTGTATGTTCATAGTTGGTCTCGGAACCTTGATATGATGTTGTGGAGTGGTTATGCCACCATTTTGCAGGATGTCTCAAATCTTTTTGAGCATTTACAGCCGTTATGCTGTCCGAGTCATCCTAGCTCTCTAAATAGTCTGATGCATTTGCAAATCCCTTCTTCCCGTTTCTAATGTCCTTTTGGGCCAGATTAAGCACACCAAACGGTCTGTTGAGGTACTCCGTTGCCTCGGTGTATATGTTGAAGCCATTATTATGACCCCAGTCGTCTTAGAGAACCACTCAGTAATCTAGCAATGCTTTGTATCCCCAGTGTGATGATTCTGGCCATTACTCTCGAAAGCATCCCGTGATGCTACTTAGTAGTAGGTATTCTACTCATAGGTTTTTGAGCCCAAAATTCACCCTACTTACTTCACGTTGATAGTGTTTGCTAGTTCCTTTAGGATATTAGTAACCTTCGTGATAGTCCTCAAGGTCCATGGTAAATCCTTCCTCCAATACCATGAACTACTTATGGCAGAAGTTCCTTATTGAACCAAAACATCACAATAAGAGTGCTCTTGATGAGTTCTCCATTCTGCATTGTGAATCTGCCAGTCCTACCTTTCTGCATGGATTATCTGGAAGAAATATGTTGAACTTGTTGACATGCTAGTCTATGCATCCATAACTCAGAAAATCATATGTTCTTTGAGTTGTCCCTCTTTAGTTGTTTTCTGACCTTCATCTATCAATTGATAGTCAAGAGTATGCGTGCATTCGTTCATCGTTGCCTTTACTCTTGCGTTCCATCAAGCCATTCTATTCCGGAATGACTAGGAGAAACAAACTCCAGCACCTCATCCATTTCTTGGACTGGTCAAAGTAGTTGTATTCCGCAGATCAAAATGCCAATCCAGCTTTTGTTCTGTTCTACCTCGGAGTATTACCCCCTTTATGCCAGGATTGTCATGAGAATTGCAGCATCTCCCATGAATTCTTGATGCAGTGATACTTCTTTCCATCATTTTTCATTCCTCCGTCCCGTGTTGTCGCAACCGGAATGCCGACAAGTGAACCATGATGTGTGAAATCAATACTCCTAGCAACTCTGTTGCTTGGTAGTTAATGGACGATAAATTTCATTCTTAGCGTATTGATTATTTAATCATCACTCTAGGATTGATCGTGCTACCTAGTCCATTTTCCAAGGTGCACTCTTCGATCAATGAGTTAGGATTATGTCAAACCCTCGCTCTTTTGATCATATCATCTTGCCCTGGAAATCAAGATTGTTCTCGAGCTTAATAACGTATCGGTGGTTCGTGATTTTCCGATCATCTTCTCGGAAGTATCACCAGGTTGTCCCTGACTGTTATGTTGAGCTCGCGGCCAAGTTGGTTTCTTGTAACCACCCCTTCTCCAAGAATCTGTGTTGGATACCCTGAACTGGTTGGTTAAGCTGAACAACAACTTGGAGAGTTGGAAGATGAAAGCTTGTCCGACCTAGTTCATCACTAAGGGATATCCTTGTGTTTTGTGTTTGTTGAAGAAAGATGATATCTTCATCGATTGATCCTCGTGATCAATTGTCGGCGCTATTGTCTTATCCAATCTTTGATTGTCGCATGGGCTATCGTCAAATCAAATCAGAACCAACGATAATCGTAATGTTGTCTTACTCGTGGTTGATCCCTCGAGCATACACCATTACATCTTTTGGTCTGACCAATACTATCACATTGTTCACATAATGGTGGAATTCCAGTGATATGGAAATTCCGATGAGTTATTGTTGAGCCCATCAACAACATCTTGTCTCCTCCATGAGTCATGTTGGACATTGAGCTAGTGTTGGAAACTTTGTAAGCATTGTCTTCGTGTCCCGCTCATGAGGTATATGTTTTGGTGAAAGAAGTGACTTTCTCCAAGTTCACGTGCATTAGGTGTAAGTTGCCACCATGAATTGGAGAAAGGTTTGTTTTGTTTCCCCTGGAACCATCCCAAATCAGTCATGCATACGTGCGAAGTATCCTATGGTTTGGTAGATTAATTACCTCCACTCCATACGTATTCCCTAGCACACCAAACCACTGATTGATTTGTTCAAGGATAGGAAGTTCAAATGCTATTCCCGAAGGGCCCAGACGGACTTGCACAAGACTTCGTTATTCCAATGATGGTTCCCAATCAGAACTCGGTAGTGTTTTATTATAAGACTACCACGTGGTCATGCTTGTCTGGGACAGTGTGTTCACATGTGTGTAGCAGAACCAGCTCATGTTTTGGAGCTTACCATCGTAGTTCATTTCCCGAGAATCTCGCAACGTCATCTCGTCGATTTGTGTTGCAAACTTTCTTTTCAGACATGCTGAGTCTGAAGTATCCTACCACCAATCGGATCTGAATCTCAGGCAGATATGATGGTTGGAACATTCCCAACAGTTGCATTTTGTTCCCAGCTTGCACCGCCATTGTGCCAAATTCCCATGGGCTGCCCTTCTCAGCAGTTGTTGTCCAAGATCATCTTCAAAAGTGGACTTACCATGGGTCCCATCCATTTCCGATGATAAGCAAAATCATCCATTGCGTTGTCTCCAACAAGGTAGTCCACATCATCCATTCTAGTCCGAGTATGTCATTCTTTTGAACTCCTTCAACTGATCGATTGTGATTGCCTTAGGTTGGTATAAAGAGTCTCAATGATCTATGTATCAAAGTAATTCTTTTTGCCACTTAAGGGAATAATTCTATGAGTCACCTTCCCTAATGTGCCCTGTTATGGAGTCATGGCGATTATTTCCTCGCTATCTTGAAACCATGACCATCTTCTAAGCATGGAATTGTTGCCTACTAATCTGAACCTTCATCACCTGCTTCTTTCCATCGCTCCTCATATGTGTTTTTGTCCCTCAGCTCAAGAGATGTTTCTACGTCTCGTTCCATGAATTGATCCTGTGATCATTAAGATGATCCATCCCTGTGGAGTTATCTCGCTTCTGTCCCCGTGTTGGGTGAAGATCTTGAAAGCAAGGATGTCAAGTTCAAGATGATGCAATGAATCAATATCTTCGATGAGGACAGTTGGATCATGAAGATTGTGTTAGTTTGCGTCCCCCCTCATCTTACCCTACGCTTGAATCTCGGGACGAGATTCTTGTTTAGTGGGGGTGAGTTGTCACAACCCTAGTCAGTGCATGCATTAGAGTGTTTGCATCATGTTTAAATTTCAGTTAAACTTGAAATGGGGATGTTCAAACCCTAGCACCAAATGGAACTCAACTAGGTTCAATCCAAAATCTTTTTCAAAGAACCCAAGATGCCCTTTGAAAATGTTCATGATTTCTGATAAAGGTGAAAACCTCTGCCAAAAATGATGAATATATTTCTAGGACATTCTGGATCTTTGAATTAACTCATATCGTATTTGAATTGGAGCATTTAAATCCTATAAATATTTTTAAATGCTCTAATAATTCTGAAACTAGTTTTGGGTTGTTGGAAATAATCCAAACACTGCCCACAATTATTTTCAGGATTTTACAAAATGGATTAGTATTTTTACTAATTCAAAACAGAATAAAAGAAATAGAAAACTGAAACAAAAGGAAAAGAGAGCTTACCTGTAACTTACCTGGACCTACTGCCTGTGCAGCCCACTTGGCAGCCCAGCCAACTGGCCCAGCCCACCAGAAGCCCCACCGTCTTCAACCTCTGCCAGAAGCCCCACCGTCTTCAACCTCTGCCAGTAGGCAGAGGCGTGTCGGCGCGCGCTCAAGCTCCACCTTTCGCTTCCACCTCCTGCTTCCCCCTCGCGCTGTCTCCGCGCCACAGGAACGACCTCGACCCCCTCTGCTTCTCCCCTCACTCTGGAGCTCTCTTCCTCTCCTCAAGCTCCCTCCCCGCAGCACCACCGAACACGCCGTCGCCGCCGCTTGCTGCTCCTGCGGCCACTGCCACGTCCTCGCCCCTCCGTCGTGTCCACGAGCTCCGCGCCGTCGTCCTCGTCTTCTCCGTCAAGCCGTGCGTCTCCGGATGCCCTGTGGAGCTGCCATCGCCGTCGTCTTCACCTCCGGCCGCCCGAGATCGCCGTCGCCCTTCTGCCCACGTTGGACCTCCACCGAGCTTGCTGACGCCTCCGTCGGATCCGCTGTGAGCCCCGCCGCCGGTTCCCCCTCTTCGTTTTTTCACTCGCGCGCCGTAGCCATGCTAACCACCGGACCCGAGTGGTCGCGCCGCCGTGGATCCCCACCGTCGTAGCCAGAGCCACCGCAGCTCGCGCCCGCACATGCCATCGTGCTCAGGAGCCTCCCAGAAGACCAAAGCCGCCGCCTGCAGCTCCCGCCGTGCCCTGCAGCACCCCGCGCACACCTGGTCGTGCTCCGGCCGCCGCCCCGAGCTTGTTCCCGGCGAGCTCAGGCCACCCCCGCCTCTCCCGCTTGCTCCAGACGACGCGGACGAGCCCTGGCTCCTCGCACATGGCCTCCGCCGCCCAAATGGTCGCCAGAGCGACGAACCCGACGCGCTCCGCCACGTTCGGCCTCGCCGGCGACTAACCGCCAGTCAAACCGCGCTAATTAACCCCCCCTCCCGTGACATTGAAAGGCGGGCCCCACTGCCTAACTAACCAGCTAACAAAAATAGATTAAGGTTAATCTAATCACAGTGGCCCCACGCGTCGGCGTTGACCTCGCTGACGTGGTCGTTGACCGGACCCACCTGTCTGTGTCACTAATTGTCACTGGGCCACTGATTAGTGGACCCCACTGGTTAGGTTTGACCTGTACCGTCGCCTTTGACTGCTGACGTCACCCTGACGCAATGCTGACGCAATAAATCATTTACTGGATTTATTCTTATTCAGGAAATTCCAGCAAATGCCCAAAACTTCTAAAAATCATAGATATTAATCTGTAACTCCAAATGCAAAGATTTATATATGAAAAAATGATCAGAAAAATCCAATCTTTCCATCTGTACTAGTTTCATGCATGTTAAAGCAACTTAACCTTGCTGTTTAGTGCAAACATGATAATGCACTATTTAAATTCATAAGTTGAGTTTGGGATTGAACCTTTGGTTCAAAATGACTCAAACCCAGCTGGTTGTAGTTGCATTAGCCCAACACACTCATTTTGCCATGTCATGATCATGCATCATATTGTGCATCGCATTGATTGTATTTCTTCTCTATTGCCGGTATTTGTCCCCTCTCGGTAGACGATGTTCTGACGTTGTTATCGTTGACACTGATGAAGACTCAATGCTATCTTCAGAAGTGCCAGGCAAGCAAAACCCCCTTGTTCATTCCGATACAATCCCACTCTCCCGCTTCTGCTCTCTTTTACTGCATTAGGACAACAACGATTCAACTGTTACATGCTGCGGTAGTTGAACCCCTTTCCTCTGCATGACCTGTCATTGCCACAGTAAATAGATGAAACCCACTAGCATGAGTAGGAGTTGTTTGAGCCCTGATGTGCCTAATCATTCATGCTTGTTTGTCATGCCTGCTACTGCTTAGAGTTGAGTCAGGTCTGATTCATCGGGGATGAATTGGAATGGTGATGAACATGTCCTACTGTGTGTGAGCTAAGTGTGTGAACACGATTTGGTAAAGGTAGCGGTGAGAGGCCATGTAGGAGTACATGGTGGGTTGTCTCATTGAAACCCTCCTTAGGAACTGAGTTCTGTGTTTGTGATCCATGAACAGCTACTACCACACATTGGGCCCTGAAATATGACCCTGCTCGACTTATTAACCGCCCCTGTCCTCTGTCCAGGAGTTGCAACTAGTTTCCGGTGTTTGTAGGATATGTGTTGGAGGCCGTGCGTAGCGCTGACCCTAGGGGTGGGCTATGATGCGGTAAATACATCGTGGCACGGTGTACCGAGCGCCCGTTTGGTGTCTCGGGAACCCTGCACACATCGTTTGGGGCTGTGGGCGAAACCATGGCCGGATCTCCTCGCGGATGGAACCCGAATAGGCGATAAACCTGAACTAGAGACTTGTGTGGTTAGTAGGTCGTGGTCTACACCCACGTCGGCTTTCGCTTGAAGTCTGCCGAGCACATGTCGTGTGCAGACGCTAAGTGGTGGAAACATGTGTGAAGAAGTACACCCCTGCAGGGTTATAAATGATCTATTCGAATAGCCGTGTTCGCGTTAAAGGACTTCTAGATTGCCTGTACAGTTCATAGATAACTTGAAGTGGATACTCTAAAACTCGCAAGATAAGTGTGAGTGCTATGGATGGCGTTCTCGTTAGGAGACGGGAGCGGATCCATAGTGGTGTATTGATTGGTGAATATGTGGACTCGTGTGCGCCACCTCAAAAGAGTTACTTGCAGTCGTAGTTCGGGATAGCCAGTGAGTCAAAGTTGGCTTGCTGCAGTTAAACTCCACCACCCCCTTTGTTGATACCGATGCATATGTAGATAGTTCTGATGTAAGTCTTGCTGGGTACATTTGTACTCACGTTTGCCTATTTTATGTTTTGCAGAGAGACTTCAGTCTCGCTAGTAGTTCCGCGTGGACTTCGACGTTTAGCTTGTTACCTCAGCTACGATCTTGTGCCCTCGGCAGGGTCTTGTAGATAGTCAGGCTTCTCAGCCTTCTTCATTTGTAGTTGTCTGTACTTAGACAAGTTAAGCTTCCGCATGTGCTTGTTGCTTGTATGCTCTATATGTTGGGGTCATGAGACCCATGTTTGTAATACTTGGCTCCTCGGAGCCTAATGAATAAATACTCTTAGTCGTAGAGTCTTGTTGTGATGCCATGTTGTATTTGCACATATCGAGCATATTGTGTGTATGATTGAAATGCTTGGTATGTGTGGGATCCGACAATCTAGTTGTTTATCCTTGGTAGCCTCTCTTATGGGGAAATGTAGTCTGGTGCTTCCACTGAGCCTTGGTAGTCCGCTACAGCCCGGTTTACCGGAGTCCTGCTAGCCCAGCACTACTGCTCCGAAACACCTAGACTGGCCGGCATGTGATACACTTCGTTCCTGTGTCTGCCCCTTCGAGGAAATGTCACGCGGTGACATCCAGAGTCCTGCTAGCCTGTTACAGCCCGGTTTACTAGAGTCCTGTTAGCCCAGTTGCTACAGCCCGGATTCACACGCTGATGACCGACACGTTCGATGCTGGTTCATGTATGCATGTCCCTGTAAGTTAGCGCCACTTTGGGTTCACGACTAGTCATGTCGGCCCGGGTTCTCTGTCATATGGATGCTAGCGACACTATCATATACGTGAGCCAAAAGGCGCAAACGGTACTGGGCCAGGTAAGGTGGCACCCGTGGGAATACCGTGCGTGAGGCCGCAAAGTGATATGATGTGTTACATGCTAGATCGGTGTGACTTAGGATCGGGGTCCTGACAGGAGGCGCCGGATATATTGAGGGAAGCACTTCGACATGCTTCCATCGTGGAAGAGCACCGTACCCTAATGGGTACGGTGGTTGAGAAGGTTCAGTCCACAAAAAGCGGGCTGAACGAAGCTTTTACTAGCCTGCTAACAGGCTTTGAGGTATGTGATGTAATATTCTTAGTCGCTTTTGCGTGTGTAAAAAATATGCCTGTGTATAGATAGTAGCCCCTGAGACTCCGTTCGGCTTTTTGAAAAAGGGGGCGGACAGAGGATCAAATATTTCGAAGATAACATACTTGTCTATTTTGAAAAACAGGCTTTACTGCTAGCAACTTCAGCCAAGGATGCTGAAGTGTCTGAGCTCCAGCAGAAACTGAAGCTGGCTGACGATGAGATCGACCGCATTAACAAGCAGTTCGATGATGCCCAAGGTATGCTTTTTAAAAAGACCCCTAACCAGCCTAAAGTATAATGCAAACTCAGAGTTTAAGCTCGTGCGCTGCTATGTAAATGATTGTAGGCAACGCGACCGAGGTCGAGGCCCTCAAGAGTGCCCTTACCAAAGCCAAGGATTAGGCGAGGGTAAGCAAAGCATCCGCAGAGAAAGCGGCTGCGGATGTGGAGGCCGAAAAGGACGCCCACCTTCAGTATGAGGCGAGGGTGACCGAAGCAGAGCAAGCGCTCCAGGAGGCCGCCAACAAGTGTGAGTCCTTGGAGGAGAGGAACAAGGCCCAAGCGGCCGAACTCACCAAGGCTCTTCAAGCTGCGAAGGAGGCGCGGTCCGAGTCCCGGGTTGCTCGCGAGGAGATCAAGCAAGCCAAACAGATAGCGGCTCGTAAGCCTTTTCTTTTACAAAGTATATTCGGCGGTCAAAGATATGCTTTGCTAAATCGATTGTGGAGTGCTCCAGACGCTTTTGCGGAACTCCCGAGGAGTGCTGCCGACGCCGCCCAGTATTTCCGGGCCCAAGAAGGGAACGTGACGGAGAAGCTCTTCTGGTTGCAGTACTTGGCGCCGGAGCGACTAGCGCTGCTGAACAATCAGATGATGCAGCTGTCGGAGCTGCATAGGATGTCCGGTTTGGCCATGAAGGACATCATAGTCCGGCTATGGCCAGCCGGACCCATTCCGAGCAGCTACTTCAGCCTGGTCAAGCGGCTTGGCGATGCCTTGCCCCGAGTAGAGGTAGTGAAGCGCTCGGCATGCATAGAAGGTGCGCGGATGGCCTTTGCCTGTGTCAAGTGAAGGAAATATGCCCTAGAGGCAATAATAAAGTTATTATTTATTTCCTTATATCATGATAAATGTTTATTATTCATGCTAGAATTGTATTAACCGGAAACATAATACTTGTGTGAATACATAGACAAACAGAGTGTCACTAGTATGCCTCTACTTGACTAGCTCGTTGATCAAAGATGGTTATGTTTCCTAGCCATAGACATGGGTTGTCATTTGATTAACGGGATCACATCATTAGGAGAATGATGTGATTGACTTGACCCATTCCGTTAGCTTAGCACTCGATCGTTTAGTATGTTGCTATTGCTTTCTTCATGACTTATACATGTTCCTATGACTATGAGATTATGCAACTCCCGTTTGCCGGAGGAACACTTTGTGTGCTACCAAACGTCACAACGTAACTGGGTGATTATAAAGGTGCTCTACAGGTGTCTCCGAAGGTACTTGTTGGGTTGGCGTATTTTGAGATTAGGAATTGTCACTCCGATTGTCGGAGAGGTATCTCTGGGCCCACTCGGTAATGCACATCACTTAAGCCTTGCAAGCATTGCAACTAATGAGTTAGTTGTGAGATGATGTATTACGGAACGAGTAAAGAGACTTGCCGGTAACGAGATTGAACTAGGTATTGAGATACCGACGACCGAATCTCGGGCAAGTAACATACCGATGACAAAAGGAACAAACGTATGTTGTTATGCGGTCTGACCGATAAAGATCTTCGTAGAATATGTGGGAGCCAATATGAGCATCCAGGTTCCGCTATTGGTTATTGACCGGAGACGTGTCTCGGTCATGTCTACATAGTTCTCGAACCCGTAGGGTCCGCACGCTTAACGTTACGATGACAGTTATATTATGAGTTTACATGTTTTCATGTACCGAAGGTTGTTAGGAGTCCCGGATGTGATCATGGACATGACGAGGAGTCTCGAAATGGTCGAGACATGAAGATTGATATATTGGACGACTATATTCGGACACCGGAGTGGTTCCGGGGGTTATCGGATATATACCAGAGTACCAGGGGGTTACCGGAACCCCCCGGAGGTTAATGGGCCTCATGGGCCCAAGTGGTGGAAGAGGAGAGGAGGCCAAGGGGCAGCCGCGCGCCCCTCCCCCCAAGTCCGAATTGGACAAGGAGGGGGGCGGCGCCCCCCCTTTCCTTTCCCCCTCTCTCTCCTTCCCTCTGCTCTCCTACTCCAACAAGGAAGGGAGGGAGTCCTACTCCTGGTAGGAGTAGGACTCCTCCTGGCGCGCCTCCTCCTGGCCGGCCGCACCTCCCCCCTTGCTCCTTTATATACGGGGGCAGGGGGCACCCTAGAGACACAACAATTGATCGTTTGATCTTTTAGCCGTGTGCGGTGCCCCCCTCCACCATAGTCCACCTCGATAATACTGTAGCGGTGCTTAGGCGAAGCCCTACGTTGGTAGAACATCATCATCGTCACCACGCCGTCGTGCTGACGAAACTCTCCCTCAACACTCGGCTGGATCGGAGTTCGAGGGACGTCATCGGGCTGAACGTGTGCTGAACTCGGAGGTGCCGTGCGTTCGGTACTTGATCGGTCGGATCGTGAAGACGTACGACTACATCAACCGCGTTGTGCTAACGCTTCCGCTTTCGGTCTACGAGGGTACGTGGACAACACTCTCCCCTCTCGTTGCTATGCATCACCATGATCTTGCGTGTGCGTAGGAATTTTTTTGAAATTACTACATTTCCAAAAAGTGGTATCAGAGCCTGGTTTTTATGCGTAGATGTCATATGCACGAGTAGAACACAAGTGAGTTGTGGGCGATATAAGTCATACTGCTTGCCAGCATGTCATACTTTGGTTCGGCGGTATTGTTGGATGAAGCGGCCCGGACCGACATTACGCGTACGCTTACGCGAGACTGGTTCTACCGACGTGCTTTGCACACAGGTGGCTGGCGGGTGTCAGTTTCTCCAACTTTAGTTGAACCGAGTGTGGCTACGCCCGGTCCTTGCGGAGGTTAAAACAGCACCAACTTGACAAACTATCGTTGTGGTTTTGATGCGTAGGTAAGAACGGTTCTTGCTAAGCCTAGTAGCAGCCACGTAAAACTTGCAACAACAAAGTAGAGGACGTCTAACTTGGTTTTGCAGGGCATGTTGTGATGTGATATGGTCAAGACATGATGCTGAATTTTATTGTATGAGATGATCATGTTTTGTAACCGAGTTATCGGCAACGGGCAGGAGCCATATGGTTGTCGCTTTATTGTATGCAATGCAATCGCCCTGTAATGATTTACTTTATCACTAAGCGGTAGCGATAGTCATAGAAGCATAAGATTGGCGAGACGACAACGATGCTACGATGGAGATCAAGGTGTCGCGTCGGTGATGATGGTGATCATGACGGTGCTTCGGAGATGGAGATCACAAGCACAAGATGATGATGGCCATATCATATCACTTATATTGATTGCATGTGATGTTTATCTTTTATGCATCTTACCTTGCTTTGATTGACGGTAGCATTATAAGATGATCTCTCACTAAATTATCAAAGTATAAGTGTTCTCCCTGAGTATGCACCGTTGCGAAAGTTCTTCGTGCTGAGACACCACATGATGATCGGGTGTGATAGGCTCTACGTTCAAATACAACGGGTGCAAAACAGTTGCACACGCGGAATACTCAGGTTAAACTTGACGAGCCTAGCATATAACAGATATGGCCTCGGAACACGGAGACCGAAAGGTCGAGCGTGAATCATATAGTAGATATGATCAACATAGTGATGTTCACCATTGAAACTACTCCATCTCACGTGATGATCGGACATGGTTTAGTTGATTTGGGTCACGTGATCACTTAGAGGATTAGAGAGATGTCTATCTAAGTGGGAGTTCTTAAGTAATATGATTAATTGAACTTAAATTTATCATGAACTTAGTACCTGATAGTATCTTGCTTGTCTATGTTGTTTGTAGATAGATGGCCTGTGCTGTTGTTCTGTTGAATTTTAATGCGTTCCTTGAGAAAGCAAAGTTGAAAGATGATGGTAGCAATTACACGGACTAGGTCCGTAACTTGAGGATTATCCTCATTGCTGCACAGAAGAATTACGTCCTGGAAGCACCGCTAGGTGCCAAACCTGCTGCAGGAGCAACAGCAGATGTTATGAACGTCTGGCAGAGCAAAGCTGATGACTACTCGATAGTTCAGTGTGCCATGCTTTACGGCTTAGAACCGGGACTTCAATGACGTTTTGAACGTCATGGAGCATATGAGATGTTCCAGGAGTTGAAGTTAATATTTCAAGCAAATGCCCGGATTGAGAGATATGAAGTCTCCAATAAGTTCTACAGCTGCAAGATGGAGGAGAATAGTTCTGTCAGTGAGCATATACTCAAAATGTCTGGGTATAATAATCACTTGATTCAACTGGGATTTAATCTTCCGGGTGATAGCGTCATTGACAGAATTCTTCAATCACTGCCACCAAGCTACAAGAGCTTCGTGATGAACTATAATATGCAAGGGATGGATAAGACGATTCCCGAGCTCTTCACAATGCTAAAGGCTGCGGAGGTAGAAATCAAGAAGGAGCATCAAGTGTTGATGGTCAATAAGACCACCAGTTTCAAGAAAAAGGGCAAAGGGAAGAAGAAGGGGAACTTCAAGAAGAACAGCAAGCAAGTTGCTTCTCAGGAGAAGAAACCCAAGTCTGGACCTAAGCCTGAGACTGAGTGCTTCTACTGCAAGCAAACTGGTCACTGGAAGCGGAACTGCCCCAAGTATTTGGCGGATAAGAAGGATGGCAAGGTGAACAAAGGTATATGTGATATACATGTTATTGATGTGTACCTTACTAATGCTCGCAGTAGCACCTGGGTATTTGATACTGGTTCTGTTGCTAATATTTGCAACTCGAAACAGGGGCTACGGATTAAGCGAAGATTGGCTAAGGACGAGGTGACGATGCGCGTGGGAAATGGTTCCAAAGTCGATGTGATCGCGGTCGGCACGCTACCTCTACATCTACCTTCGGGATTAGTTTTAGACCTAAATAATTGTTATTTGGTGCCAGCGTTGAGCATGAACATTATATCTGGATCTTGTTTGATGCGAGACGGTTATTCATTTAAATCAGAGAATAATGGTTGTTCTATTTATATGAGTAATATCTTTTATGGTCATGCACCCTTGAAGAGTGGTCTATTTTTGTTGAATCTCGATAGTAGTGATACACATATTCATAATATTGAAGCCAAAAGATGTAGAGTTGATAATGATAGTGCAACTTATTTGTGGCACTGCCGTTTAGGTCATATCGGTGTAAAGCGCATGAAGAAACTCCATACTGATGGACTTTTGGAACCACTTGATTATGAATCACTTGGTACTTGCGAACCGTGCCTCATGGGCAAGATGACTAAAACGCCGTTCTCCGGTACTATGGAGAGAGCAACAGATTTGTTGGAAATCATACATACAGATGTATGTGGTCCGATGAATGTTGAGGCTCGTGGCGGATATCGTTATTTTCTCACCTTCACAGATGATTTGAGCAGATATGGGTATATCTACTTAATGAAACATAAGTCTGAAACATTTGAAAAGTTCAAAGAATTTCAGAGTGAAGTTGAAAATCATCGTAACAAGAAAATAAAGTTTCTGCGATCTGATCGTGGACGAGAATATTTGAGTTACGAGTTTGGTCTATATTTAAAACAATGCGGAATAGTTTCGCAACTCACGTCACCCGGAACACCACAGCATAATGGTGTGTCCGAACGTCGTAATCGTACTTTACTATATATGGTGCGATCTATGATGTCTCTTACTGATTTACCGCTATCGTTTTGGGGTTATGCTTTAGAGACGGCTGCATTCACGTTAAATAGGGCACCATCGAAATCCGTTGAGACGACGCCTTATGAACTATGGTTTGGCAAGAAACCAAAGTTGTCATTTCTTAAAGTTTGGGGCTGCGATGCTTATGTGAAAAAGCTTCAACCTGATAAGCTCGAACCCAAATCGGAGAAATGTGTCTTCATAGGATACCCAAAAGAGACTATTGGGTACACCTTCTATCACAGATCCGAAGGCAAGACTTTTGTTGCTAAATTTGGATCCTTTCTAGAGAAGGAGTTTCTCTCGAAAGAAGTGAGTGGGAGGAAAGTAGAACTTGATGAGGTAACTGTACCTGCTCCCTTATTGGAAAGTAGTTCATCATAGAAACCGGTTCCTGTGACGTCTACACCAACTAGTGAGGAAGTTAATGATGATGATCATGAAACTTCAGATCAAGTTGTTACTGAACCTCGTAGGTCAACCAGAGTAAGATCCGCACCAGAGTGGTACGGTAATCCTGTTCTGGAAGTTATGTTACTAGACCATGACGAACCTACGAACTATGAAGAAGCGATGGTGAGCCCAGATTCCGCAAAATGGCTTGAGGCCATGAAATCTGAGATGGGATCCATGTATGAGAACAAAGTGTGGACTTTGGTTGACTTGCCCGATGATCGGCAAGCCATTGAGAATAAATGGATCTTCAAGAAGAAGACTGAAGCTGACGGTAATGTTACTGTCTATAAAGCTCGACTTGTTGCAAAAGGTTTTCGACAAGTTCATGGGATTGACTACGATGAGACTTTCTCACCCATAGCGATGCTTAAGTCTGTCTGAATCATGTTAGCAATTGCCGCATTTTATGATTATGAAATTTGGCAAATGGATGTCAAAACTGCATTCCTGAATGGATTTCTGGAAGAAGAGTTGTATATGATGCAGCCAGAAGGTTTTGTCGATCCAAAGGGAGCTAACAAAGTGTGCAAGCTCCAGCGATCCATTTATGGACTGGTGCAAGCATCTCGGAGTTGGAATAAACGCTTTGATAGTGTGATCAAAGCATTTGGTTTTATACAGACTTTTGGAGAAGCCTGTATTTACAAGAAAGTGAGTGGGAGCTCTGTAGCATTTCTGATATTATATGTGGATGACATATTATTGATTGGAAATGATATAGAATTTCTGGATAGCATAAAGGGATACTTGAATAAGAGTTTTTCAATGAAGGACCTCGGTGAAGTTGCTTATATATTGGGCATCAAGATCTATAGAGATAGATCAAGACGCTTAATTGGACTTTCACAAAGCACATACCTTGACAAAGTTTTGAAGAAGTTCAAAATGGATCAAGCAAAGAAAGGGTTCTTGCCTGTGTTACAAGGTGTGAAGTTGAGTAAGACTCAATGCCCGACCAGTGCAGAAGATAGAGAGAAGATGAAAGAAGTTCCCTATGCTTCAGCCATAGGCTCTATCATGTATGCAATGCTGCGTACCAGACCTGATGTGTGCCTTGCTATAAGTCTAGCAGGGAGGTACCAAAGTAATCCAGGAGTGGATCACTGGACAGCGGTCAAGAACATCCTGAAATACCTGAAAAGGATGAAGGGTATGTTTCTCATTTATGGAGGTGACAAAGAGCTCATTGTAAATGGTTACGTTGATGCAAGCTTTGACACTGATCCGGACGATTCTAAATCGCAAACCGGATACATGTTTACATTGAACGGTGGAGCTGTCAGTTGGTGCAGTTCTAAACAAAGCGTCATGGCGGGATCTACGTGTGAAGCGGAGTACATAGCTGCTTCGGAAGCAGCAAATGAAGGAGTCTGGATGAAGGAGTTCATATCCGATCTAGGTGTCATACCTAGTGCATCGGGTCCAATGAAAATCTTTTGTGACAATACTGGAGCAATTGCCTTGGCGAAGGAATCCAGATTTCACAAGAGAACCAAGCACATCAAGAGACGCTTCAATTCCATCCGGGATCTAGTCCAGGTGGGAGACATAGAAATTTGCAAGATACATACGGATCTGAATGTTGCAGACCCGTTGACTAAGCCTATTCCACGAGCAAAACATGATCAGCACCAAGACTCCATGGGTGTTAGAATCATTACTGTGTAATCTAGATTATTGACTCTAGTGCAAGTGGGAGACTGAAGGAAATATGCCCTAGAGGCAATAATAAAGTTATTATTTATTTCCTTATATCATGATAAATGTTTATTATTCATGCTAGAATTGTATTAACTAGAAACATAATACTTGTGTGAATACATAGACAAACAGAGTGTCACTAGTATGCCTCTACTTGACTAGCTCGTTGATCAAAGATGGTTATGTTTCCTAGCCATAGACATGGGTTGTCATTTGATTAACGGGATCACATCATTAGGAGAATGATGTGATTGACTTGACCCATTCCGTTAGCTTAGCACTCGATCATTTAGTATGTTGCTATTGCTTTCTTCATGACTTATACATGTTCCTATGACTATGAGATTATGCAACTCCCGTTTACCGGAGGAACACTTTGTGTGCTACCAAACGTCACAACGTAACTGGGTGATTATAAAGGTGCTCTACAGGTGTCTCCTAAGGTACTTGTTGGGTTGGCGTATTTCGAGATTAGGATTTGTCACTCCGATTGTCGGAGAGGTATCTCTGGGCCCACTCGGTAATGCACATCACTTAAGCCTTGCAAGCATTGCAACTAATGAGTTAGTTGTGAGATGATGTATTACAGAACGAGTAAAGAGACTTGCCGGTAACGAGATTGAACTAGGTATTGAGATACCGACGATCGAATCTCGGGCAAGTAACATACCGATGACAAAGGGAACAAACGTATGTTGTTATGCGGTCTGACCGATAAAGATCTTAGTAGAATATGTGGGAGCCAATATGAGCATCCAGGTTCCGCTATTGGTTATTGACCGGAGACGTGTCTCAGTCATGTCTACATAGTTCTCGAACCCGTAGGGTCCGCACGCTTAACGTTACGATGACAGTTATATTATGAGTTTACATGTTTTGATGTAGCGAAGGTTGTTAGGAGTCCCGGATGTGATCACGGACATGACGAGGAGTCTCGAAATGGTCGAGACATGAAGATTGATATATTGGACGACTATATTCGGACACCGGAATGGTTCCGGGGGTTATCGGATATATACCGGAGTACCAGGGGGTTACCGGAACCCCCCCGGAGGTTAATGGGCCTCATGGGCCCAAGTGGTGGAAGAGGAGAGGAGGCCAAGGGGCAGCCGCGCCCCCCCCCAAGTCCGAATTGGACAAGGGGGGGCGGCGCCCCCCCTTTCCTTTCCCCCTCTCTCTCCTTCCCTCTCCTCTCCTACTCCAACAAGGAAGGGAGGGAGTCCTACTCCCGGTGGGAGTAGGACTCCTCCTGGCGCACCTCCCCCCTTGCTCCTTTATATACGGGGGCAGGGGGCACCCTAGAGACACAACAATTGATCGTTTGATCTTTTAGCCGTGTGCGGTGCCCCCCTCCACCATAGTCCACCTCGATAATACTGTAGCGGTGCTTAGGCGAAGCCCTGCATCGGTAGAACATCATCATCGTCACCACGCCATCATGCTGACGAAACTCTCCCTCAACACTCGGCTGGATCGGAGTTCGAGGGACATCATCGGGCTGAACGTGTGCTGAACTCGGAGGTGCCATGCGTTCGGTACTTGATCGGTCGGATCGTGAAGACGTACGACTACATCAACCGCGTTGTGCTAACGCTTCCGCTTTCGGTCTACGAGGGTACGTGGACAACACTCTCCCCTCTCATTGCTATGCATCACCATGATCTTGCGTGTGCGTAGGAATTTTTTTGAAATTACTACGTTTCCCAACATCAAGATGCACTGGGCGAAGATGAAGGCCGCCACCACGGCGGTTGAGGGTCCACCCGGAGGCAAGGACCACTGATGACCCACAAGTGTAGGGGATCTATCGTAGTCCTTTCGATAAGTAAGAGTGTCGAACCCAACGAGGATCAGAAGGAAATGATAAGCGGTTTTCAGTAAGGTTTTCTCTGCAAGCACTGAAATTGTAGTAATAGATAGTTTTGAGATAAGATAAATTGTAACGAGCAACAAGCAATGAAAGTAAATAAAGTGCAGCAAGGTGGCCCAATCCTTTATGTAGCAAAGGATAAGCCTGGACAATTTCTAATAATGAGAAAGGAGCTCCCGAGGACACATGGGAATTATCGTCAAGCTAGTTTTCATCACGTTCATATGATTCACGTTCGGTACTTTGATAATTTGGTATGTGGGTGGACCGGTGCTTGGGTACTGCCCTTACTTGGGCAAGCATCCCACTTATGATTAACCCCTATTGCAAGCGTCCGCAACTACAAAAGAAGTATTAAGGTAAACCTAACCACAACATTAAACGTATGGATCCAAATCAGCCCCTAACGAAGCAACGCATAAACTAGGGTTTAAGCTTCTGTCACTCTAGCAACCCATCATCTACTTATTACTTCCCAATGCCTTCCTCTAGGCCCAAGTAATGGTGAAGTGTCATGTAGTCGACGTTCACATAACACCACTAGAGGAAAAGACAACATACATCTCATCAAAATATCGAACGAATACCAAATTCACATGACTACTAATAGCAAGACTTCACCCATGTCCTCAGGAACAAACGTAACTACTCACAAAGCATATTCATGTTCATGATCAGAGGAGTATTAATATGCATTAAGGATCTGAACATATGATCTTCCACCAAATAAACCAACTAGCATCAACTACAAGGAGTAATCAACACTACTAGCAACACACAGGTACCAATTTGTGGTTTTGATACAAGATTGGATACAAGAGATGAACTAGGGTTTTGAGAGGAGATGGTGCTGGTGAAGATGTTGATGGAGATTGACCCCCTCCCGATGAGAGGATTGTTGGTGATGACGATGGTGATGATTTCCCCCTCCCGGAGGGAAGTTTCCCCGACAAAACAGCTTTGCCGAAGCTCTAGATTGGTTCCGCCAAGGTTCCGCCTCGTGGCGGCGGAGTTTCGTCCCGTAAGCTTGCCCACGATTTTTTCCAGGGTAAAAGCCTTCATATAGCAGAAGATGGACACCAGGGGGCCCAGGAGACAGGGGCGCGCCCAGTAGGGGAGGGCGCGCCCCACCCTCCTGGCCAGGGTGTGGGCCCCCTGAGGTATTTCTTCCGCTCAATAATTCTTATAAATTCCAAAAATAAGTTTCGTGGAGTTTCAGAACTTTTGGAGCTGTGCAGAATAGGTTTCCAATATTTGCACCTTTTCCAACCAGAATTCCAGCTGTCGGCATTCCCCCTGTTCATGGTAAACCTTGTAAAATAAGAGAGAATAGCCATAAGTATTGAGATATAATGTGTAATAACAGCCCATAATGCAATAAATATTGATATAAAAGCATGATGCAAAATGGACGTGTCAACTCCCCCAAGCATAGACCTCGCTTGTCCTCAAGCGGAAGCCGAAATCGAAAAATATGTCCACATGTTCAGAGATAGAGGTGTCGATAAAAATAAAATACAGACATGAGGGCATCATGATCATTCTTATAACAGCAACATATATAGATTTTATCATATGATTTCTTATGCTCAAGTAACAATCAATTCACAATGTCAAGTATGGTTTAAAAACTTCATTGAGAACTAACAAACTATAATCTCAGTCATTGAAGCAATTGCAATTTATCATAACATCAGAAAGAGTCATCAATAGAGCTTTTCAGCAAGTTCACATACTCAACTATCTTGTAGTCTTCTACAATTGCTAACACTCACGCAATACTTGTGGTTATGGAGTTTCAGCCGGACACTGAGAAAGATAGGGGCTTATTGTGTTGCCTCCCAACGTATTCACCTTTAGGTGATGTCAACAATAATAGCCCGTGCTAACTTACATTCAATTGGATATATATATCATGATCTTTCAAACACAAGGAGCTTGCCAAAGGATAAAATGAAAAAGGGAAAGGTGAAGATCACCTTGACTTAAGCATAAAGTAAAATCATAAAGTAAAAGATAGGCCCTTCGCAGAGGGAAGCAGAGGTTGTCATGTGCATATAGGGTTGGATGCACAAAATCTTAATGCAAAAGAACGTCACTTTATATTGCCCCTTCTATGTGGACCTTTATTATGTAGTCCGTCGCTTTTATTACTTCCACAACAAGTTCGTACAAAGCTTATTTTCTCTGCACTAATAAGTCATACATAATTAGATAGCAATTTTTATTGCCTGCAACATGACAACTTACTTGAAGGATCTTACTCAATCCATAGGTAGGTATGGTGGACTCTCATGGCAAAAACTGGGTTTAAGGATATTTGGAAGCACAAGTAGTATCTCTACTTGGTGCAAGGAATTTGGCTAGCATGAGGGGGAAAGGCAAGCTCAACATGTTTGGAAGGTCAATGACAATATACTTTAACTGAGATGTGAGAAAACATAAACCATTACGTTGTCTTCCTTGTCCAACGTCGACTCTTTTAGCATGTCATACTTAATGAGTGCTCCCAATCATGAAAGGTGTCCAAGATAATATATTTATATGTGAACCTCTCTTTCCTTATCACTTCCTATTAATTGCAACGATGACCAAAACTACATTTATCAACTCTCAACAATTTTTATGCCTCATACTTTCTATGTGTGAAGTCATTACTATCCACAAGATCAATATGAACTCTTTTATTCTTTCTACTTCCCCAAGATCATAGCAAGATAGCAAATCCCTTGACTCAACACTAATCTTTATTATAGATAGCTCACAGACTCAATTACATAAAGAGATCACAAAGCAAAACTCAAAACTAATTGATATTAAAAACTTCAATCTACTAGATCAAGATACTACTAAAAGGATCGAACTAAATAAAACGGCAAAGATAGGAGTGTGATGGTGATACGATACCGGGGCACCTTCCCCAAGCTTGGCAGTTGCCAAGGGGAGTGCCCATACCCATGTGATTATGTCTCCTTCTTCAGGGTTGGTGTTGTAGGCTTCTTTGCTCTATCAGGTAGGCTTGACTTTTTAAACTCCACATGCATGTCCCCAGGTTGAGGTAATGGGGCTTCGTCTTCGTCTGAACTAGTTTCCTCCTTTCCCTTAGGCTCATAGGCCTCCTCTTCTTCAGTGGTCCAACCGCCATGTTCCAAGTCCCCGTAGACCTTAGGGTCTGCAAGGAAATCAGCCACATAGCTTTCTCCCTCCGAGTCCTGGGATGACATATTGCTCCGGGCCTGTAACAGAAACAGCTCGAAACGAAAACAGAGGATATTTGCGTGATACGGTGGTCAAAACCTTCGGGAGTATATATAATAAATTTTTACCGACCAAAATACGTAACGTGCAAGAAAACAGAGTCCGGGAGGCACACGAGGTGTCCACGAGACAGGGGGGCGCGCCCAGTAAGGGAGGGCGCGCCCTCCACTCTCGTGGGGACCTCGTGCCCCTTTCGGACTACTTCTTTCTTCCTAAAATTCTTAAATATTCCAAAACAGATAAAGATTGCCATTGGAGTTGTTTTGGAGTCGATTTACTTACCATACCACATACCTATTCCTTTTCGGGGTCTGGAACATTCTGGAAAGTGTCCCTTATGTATTCCTCCGGGGTTACGGTTTCAATAATATTAGTTTTAACATTGATAGGATTACCTGAAATATAATGTTTAATTCTTTGACCGTTCACCACCCTCGGACTTGTGCCTTCGAAGTTGTTGATTTTTATGGCACCAGAACGATAGACCTCCTCGATAACATAAGGACCTTCCCATTTAGAGAGAAGTTTTCCTGCAAAAAATCTTAAACGAGAGTTGAATAGCAACACATAATCACCTATGTTAAACTCACGCTTTTGTATCCTTTTGTCATGCCAGCGTTTGACTTTTTCTTTGAATAGCTTGGCATTCTCATAGGCTTGGGTTCTCCATTCATCAAGTGAGCTAATATCAAACAACCTCTTTTCACCGGCAAGTTTGAAGTCATAGTTGAGCTCTTTAATAGCCCAATATGCTTTATGTTCAAGTTCTAGAGGTAAATGACAAGCTTTTCCATAAACCATCTTATAGGGAGACATACCCATAGGATTTTGTATGCAGTTCTATAGGCCCATAATGCATCATCAAGTTTCTTAGACCAATTCTTTCTAGATCTATTGACAGTCTTTTGCAAAATTAATTTGAGTTCTCTATTGCTCAACTCTACTTGACCACTAGACTGCGGATGATAAGGAGATGCGATTCTATGATTAACATCATACTTAGCAAGCATTTTGTGAAAAGCACCATGAATAAAATGTGAACCACCATCAGTCATAAGATATCTAGGGACTCCAAACCTCGGAAAAATAACTTCTTTAAGCATTTTAATAGAAGTGTTATGATCAACACTACTAGTTGGAATAGCTTCTACCCACTTAGTAACGTAATCAACAGCAACTAAGATATGTGTATAACCATTAGAGGCAGGAAAGGTCCCATATAATCAAAGCCCCAAACATCAAATGGTTCAATAACAAGAGAATAATTCATAGGCATTTCTTGACGTCTACTAATGTTACCTATTCTTTGACATTCATCACAAGATAAGACAAACTTACGAGCATCTTTGAAGAGAGTAGGCCAATAAAAGCCAGATTGCAGTACCTTGTGTGCAGTTCTATCTCCAGCGTGGTGTCCTCCATAGGATTCAGAGTGACACTTGCATAGGATCTGTTCCTGTTCATGCTCAGGTACACAACGTCTAATAACACCATCTACTCCTTCTTTATAAAGGTGTGGGTCATCCCAAAAGTAATGTCTTAAATCATAAAAGAACTTTTTCTTTTGCTGGTATGTGAAACTAGGCGGTATAAATTTAGCAACAATGTAATTAGCATAATCAGCATACCAAGGAGCAGTACGAGAAGCATTAATGACCGCTAATTGTTCATCAGGAAAGCTATCATCAATAGGTAGTGGGTCATCAAGAACATTGTCTAACCTAGACAAGTTGTCTGCAACGGGGTTCTTAGCTCCCTTTCTATCAATAATAAGTAAATCAAATTCTTGGAGCAAGAGAACCCATCTAATGAGTCTAGGCTTAGCATCTTTCTTTTCCATAAGATATTTAATAGCAGCATGATCAGTGTGGATAGTGACTTTGGAATCAACTATATAAGGTCTAAACTTATCACATGCAAACACGACTGCTAAGAATTCTTTTTCAGTAGTAGCATAATTTCTCTGGGCAGTATCAAGAGTCTTACTAGCATACTGGATAACATTCAATTTCTTATCAACTCTTTGCCCTAGAACAGCACCTACAGCATAATCACTAGCGTCACACATAATTTCAAAAGGTAAATTCCAATCAGGTGGCTGAACAATAGGTGCAGTGATCAAAGCTTTCTTAAGTATTTCAAATGCTTCTACACAATCGTCATCAAAGACAAAAGGAATATCTTTTTGCAATAAATTAGTCAGAGGCCTAGAGATTTTAGAAAAGTCCTTAATGAACCTCCTATAAAAACCGGCATGACCAAGGAAACTTCTTATACCTTTTATGTCCTTGGGACATGGCATCTTTTCAATCGCATCAACTTTGGCTTTGTCAACTTCAATACCTCTCTCGGAGATCTTGTGCCCCAAGACAATGCCTTCATTAACCATAAAGTGGCACTTTTCCCAATTCAGGACAAGACTAGTGTCTTCGCATCTCTGCAAAACTCGATCAAGGTTGCTCAAGCAATCATCAAAAGAGGATCCATAAACGGAGAAATCATCCATGAATACCTCACAAATCTTTTCACAAAAGTCAGAGAATATAGCCATCATACATCTTTGAAAGGTAGCAGGTGCATTACATAAACCAAAAGGCATACGTCTATAAGCAAAAGTACCGAAAGGGCAAGTAAAAGTAGTTTTTGATTGATCCCCTGCTGACACAGGTATCTGAGAGAAACCAGAATAGCCATCTAGAAAGCAAAAATGTGTGTGTTTGGATAGTCTTTCTAGCATTTGATCAATAAAAGGTAAAGGGTAATGATCTTTCTTAGTAGCCTTATTTAGTTTACGGAAATCAATTACCATCCTATAACCTGTAATAATTCTTTGCAGGATCAATTCATCTTTATCGTTAGGAACGATAGTAATACCTCCCTTTTTAGGAACACAATGGACAGGGCTTACCCAATCGCTATCAGCAACGGGGTAGATTATACCTGCCTCAAGGAGCTTTAGTATCTCCTTTCTTACCACTTCTTTCATCTTGGGATTCAGTCATCGTTGAGGATCTCTAACTGGTTTAGCATCGGCCTCCAAATTAATTTTGTGTTGACATAACGTGGGACTAATGCCCTTGAGATCATCCAGAGTATATCCAATAGCAGCACGGTGCTTCTTCAGAGTTTTCAATAATTTTTCTTCTTCTTGCTCTGAAAGGTTAGCACTAAATAATAACAGGATATATTTTCTTTTCATCGAGATAAGCATACTTAAGATTATCAGGTAATGGTTTGAGTTCAAACACGGGATCACCCTTGGGTGGAGGGGGATCCCCAAGAATTTCAACGGGAAGGTTATGTTTCAGCAAAGGTTCCTGTTTAAGGAACACATCATCTATTTCCCTTCTTTCCTTCATAAACATATCATTTTCATGGTCTAGCAAATATTGTTCTAACGGATCAGTAGGAGGTACGGCAATAGAAGCAAGACCAATAATTTCATCTTTACTAGATGATTCTCTATTACGAGGTTGTCTATGAAACTTAGCAAAATTAAACTCATGAGACATACCATCTAAGCCAATCGTGACAGTATCCTTTTCACAATCAATCTTAGCGTTAACAGTATTCAAGAAAGGTCTATCAAAAATAATGGGACAAAAGTCATCTTGTGGGGAACTAAGAACAAGAAAATCAGCGGGATACTTAACCTTCCCACACAAGACTTCAACATCTCTAACAATCCCAATTGGTGAAATAGTATCTCTATTGGCAAGCTTGATAGTAACATCAATATCTTCCAATTCAGCGGGTGCAATGTCATGCATAATTTCTTTATATAAGTCATAGGGTATTGCACTGGCACTAGCACCCATATCACATAAGCCATGATAACAATGATCTCCTATTTTAATAGAAATAACAGGCATGCCTACCACAGGTCTATGTATCTTAGTATCGGGTTTAGCAATATTAGCAGCTTCATCACGGAAATAAATAACATGCCCATCTATATCATCATCCAAGAGATCTTTAACCATAGCAATACTAGGTTCAACTTTAATTTGCTCAGGAGGTGTATAAGTCCTAGTATTACTCTTACGAACAACAGTCGAAGTTTTAGCATGATCCTTTATCCTAATAGGAAAAGGGGGTTTCTCAACATAAGTAGTAGGAACAATAGGATCACTATAAGTAACAGTCTTTTCTTCAACTGTAATAGGTGCAACTACTTTTACTTCAACGGGAGGATTATATTTAAACCACTTCTCCTTAGGGAGATCAATGTGAGTAGCAAAAGATTCACAGAAAGAAGCTACTATCTCATAGTCAAGTCCATATTTAGCGCTAAATCCACGAAAAGCATCGGTATCCATAAAAGATTTAACACAATCAAACTTAGGTGTCATACCTGACTCCTTACCATCGTCGGAACCCCAATCTTTAGAGTTGCGTTTAATTCTTTCCAATAAGTTCCATTTGAAATCAATAGTCTTCAGCATATAAGATCCAGCACAGGAAGTATCGAGCAGGTTGCGATTATTAAGAGAAAGCCGAGCATAAATTTTTTGAATAATCATTTCTCTGGAGAGCTCATGATTGGGGCATGAATATAACATTGATTTAAGCCTCCCCCAAGCTTGAGCGATGCTTTCTCCTTCGCGAGGCCAGAAATTATATATGTAATTACGATCATGATGAACAAGATGCATAGGATAGAACTTCTGGTGAAATTCCAACTTCAATCGCTTATAATTCCAAGATCTCGTATCATCACATAGCCTATACCATGTCAATGCATCTCCCTTCAAAGATAAAGGGAAGACCTTCCTTTTGACAACATCATCGGGAATACCTGCAAGCTTAAATAATCCACAAACTTCATCCACAAAGATAAGGTGTAAATCGGGATGCAATGTTCCATCTCCTGCAAATGGATTAGCTAGCAGTTTCTCTATCATACCCGAAGGAATCTCAAAGTAAATATTTTCATAAAGTTCAGTAGGTTGAGGAGCAACTCTTTGCTCTTCTGGTCGGGGTGAAGATACCCCGAACAAGCCCCTCAAAGGATTAGTTTCCATAGTGATAAGTAACAGAAAATTTCAGCACACTATATAAATGTTTCCTTACCAAGTTCCACTCACCAAAAGCGCTACACTCCCCGGCAACGGCGCCAGAAAAGAGTCTTGATGACCCACAAGTGTAGGGGATCTATCGTAGTCCTTTCAATAAGTAAGAGTGTCGAACCCAACGAGGAGCAGAAGGAAATGATAAGCGGTTTTCAGTAAGGTTTTCTCTGCAAGCACTGAAATTGTAGTAATAGATAGTTTTGTGATAAGATAAATTGTAACGAGCAACAAGCAATGAAAGTAAATAAAGTGCAACAAGGTGGCCCAATCCTTTATGTAGCAAAGGATAAGCCTGGACAATTTCTAATAATGAGAAAGGAGCTCCCGAGGACACATGGGAATTATCGTCAAGCTAGTTTTCATCACGTTCATATGATTCGCGTTCGGTACTTTGATAATTTGATATGTGGGTGGACCGGTGCTTGGGTGCTGCCCTTACTTGGACAAGCATCCCACTTATGATTAACCCCTATTGCAAGCGTCCGCAACTACAAAAGAAGTATTAAGGTAAACCTAACCACAACATTAAACGTATGGATCCAAATCAGCCCCTAACGAAGCAACGCATAAACTAGGGTTTAAGCTTCTGTCACTCTAGCAACCCATCATCTACTTATTACTTCCCAATGCCTTCCTCTAGGCCCAAGTAATGGTGAAGTGTCATGTAGTCGACGTTCACACAACACACTAGAGGAAAAGATAACATACATCTCATCAAAATATCGAACGAATACCAAATTCACATGACTACTAATAGCAAGACTTCACCCATGTCCTCAAGAACAAACGTAACTACTCACAAAGCATATTCATGTTCATGATCAGAGGAGTATTAATATGCATTAAGGATCTGAACATATGATCTTCCACCAAATAAACCAACTAGCATCAACTACAAGGAGTAATCAACACTACTAGCAACCCACAGGTACCAATTTGTGGTTTTGATACAAGATTGGATACAAGAGATGAACTAGGGTTTTGAGAGGAGATGGTGCTGGTGAAGATGTTGATGGAGATTGACCCCCTCCCAATGAGAGGATCGTTGGTGATGATTTCCCCCTCCCGGAGGGAAGTTTCCCCGGCAGAACAGCTCTGCCGGAGCTCTAGATTGGTTCCGCCAAGGTTCCGCCTCGTGGCGGCGGAGTTTCATCCCGTAAGTTTGCCCACGATTTTTTCCAGGGTAAAAGCCTTCATATAGCAGAAGATGGACACCGGGGGGGCACCAGGGGGCCCAGGAGACAGGGGGCGCGCCTAGTAGGGGAGGACGCGCCCCCCACCCTCCTGGCCAGGGTGTGGGCCCCCTGAGGTATTTCTTCCGCTCAATAATTCTTATAAATTCCAAAAATAAGTTTCGTGGAGTTTCAGGACTTTTGGAGCTGTGCAGAATAGGTTTCCAATATTTGCTCCTTTTCCAGCCAGAATTCCAGCTGCCGGCATTCCCCCTCTTCATGGTAAACCTTGTTAAATAAGAGAGAATAGCCATAAGTATTGAGATATAATGTGTAATAACAGCCCATAATGCAATAAATATTGATATAAAAGCATGATGCAAAATGGACGTATCAACCACCGCAAGCCAGAGCGCTATTTTGAAGATGTCCTTGAGGGTGCCCGTTTGATAGAGGGTCAATGCTCGAAGGATATCATGTTCGAGTAAATGTATCCGGACTACCCGGACAATGTATTATAAACCAAGGCTATGTAATACATTTTATGCATTTATCTGAACTACTTTCCTCCTGTGCAGCCGTATATTATTATTCTGAAAGTTTGCCAGTCGTCGGCTTCAGCCCCCACGTAGATACTACAGGGGTGTTCGGAATAACGTGTAATCACTCTTGACCCAACGTCTTGGTGTGTAAAGGAGGTGATTTACGTAGTGAACCAGGCAATCAGACTATGTGACTTTAGCACTTTCTCTTAGCCATAGGAGTTTGACAAGGGGACTGTAAGGTCGCCCCTGGTGCGCATGCGGCTATCCGGACTTGGATGCCTTAAGCGCGTGACTGGAAAGAGCCAGTCCTTCGTGTAATACGTAAGAAATCGCTAGAGATTTAGTAAGTCACCGAATTGCTGACCAGCTCTCGCTGCATCATGCATGACAATCAGTTTTCGGCTTTCTCTACTGAGGTGCTTGACCGGACGAACCAGAAACACAATCGCAGTATTTCTCCCTTTACTATCTTAGCCGAACTAGCGGAACATAAGGTAGCAAACACAGGAGCAGGGCAACCCAACTATTGACCAAAGACATGATTCGGAGCCGATGCATATACTGCAGTATTCAGGACGCCGAAGTCTACTCTGAGAGTGTTCGAACTTTTCTGTTTTCGCAAATATATATGGCTGAATAGAGCCCCTGGCGATTTAAGTCGTGCCGAGGTGTATATGCCAATCTGACGTAAAAGGGGGGAACAGATTAAGAAATAAGCCGATACCAAACAAGGTTGGGCGAAACTGTTTGCATTATAGTATGATTGGTACGTCAAAACATATTTTTACAGAAGATGCGATAAGCATCACGGCTATTTTACATGCCGAGAACAAGGGGAAGCTGTATACAGGTCCTAAATTTGAAAAGATGATCTTGAAGATCCTTTGGACACTCTGCCGCACGTCTGCGCTGCTTTTCGCCTTGGTGGATGATCCTTTGAGATGATCAACAATCGAGTATGCATAAGGGGCCTAGAAAGGGGCCCTTGTTACCACCATGAATTGATGTGGGTTGTGAAGAACCTGCAAAATAAAAACAAGAAGAAAAAGGTGGAAAATATGAAGGTCCGGATAGGGTCGAGCCGTACCGCTGACCTTATATTTAGCATGCCTCCGTCCTTGCCCATGGTATCTTTAGTGCGTAGTTATGTACGCGCGGTACATATGCCGCTATCAAGTTGGGGCTTTGTCGGAGGCCGAATTGCTAATCTAGCTCTGGACGAGCCGGACTGTCAGTCTGCAGGGTAGACCGGACCCGTTTGACAGTGTCCGGGGGCTTGGTTGCCGATTTAGTTTTCGGCTCAATAAGGCCACCCGGTACTTCGGCTACAAGGGCCGCGGTATGCTCCTCAGTACGGAGGGAGCGCTCCGTGTTTCCATTAACTGTAATAACGCCGCGGGGTCCAGGCATTTTGAGCTTTAAGTAAGGATAATGCGGGACCGCATTGAAGCGGGCGAAGGCGGTTCTCCCAAGCAGTGCGTGATAACCACTGTGGAAAGGGACGACGTCGAAGATCAAGTCTTCGCTTCGGAAGTTGTCCGGCGAACCAAAGACCACTTCCAGTGTTATTGAGCCCGTGCAGCGGGCTTCTACACCGGGTATTACTCCTTTAAAGGTGGTTTTAGTGGGCTTGATTCTTGATGGATCCATGCCCATTTTACAGACAGTGTCCTAATAAAGCAGATTAAGACTGCTGCCGCCGTCCATAAGGACTCGCGTGAGGTGGAACCCGTCAATAATTGGATCGAGGACCAATGCAGCCGAACTTCCATGACAGATACTAGTCGGATGGTCTCTGCGATCAAAGGTGGCTGACCATGGATTAAACTTTGGGGCGACTGGCTCTATGGCGTAGACGTCCCTTAACGCGCGCTTACGCTCCCGCTTAGGGATGTGAGTAACGTAGATCATGTTCACCGTTTTGACCTCGGGGGGAAATTTCTTCTGTCCCCCTGTGTTCGGTGGGCGAGGCTCTTCATCGTCGTCCTCGCTGGGCGGCCCTTTCCGCTTGTGTTCGGCGTTGAGCTTGCCGGCCTGTTTAAAGACCCAACAATTTCTGTTGGTATGATTGGTAGGCTTATCAGGGGTGCCATGAATCTGGCAAGGCCGGTCGAGTATTCTGTCCAAACTACATGGACCATCCTTGTTTCCTTTGAACGGCTTCTTCCGCTGACCGGTTTTGAGAGCCACTGAATCCGGCGTTGACCGCCGTGTCTTCAGTATCTTCGTTATTGCTTCGACGCTTGTGCTTGTTGCGTCGTGGCTTGCCATTGCCATCCCTGGCTTCGGAGGTGCCAGGGTCGCTGGTGCTATTGCTTCTACGAGCTAGCCAACTATCTTCTCCCGCGCAAAAGCGGGTCATAAGTGCCGTAAGGGCTGCCATGGACTTCAGCTTTTCCTGGCCGAGGTGTCGGGCGAGCCACTCGTCTAGAATGCTGTGTTTAAAGGCAGCAAGGGCTTCGGCGTCCGGACAATCCACAATTTGGTTCTTTTTAATTAAGAACCTGGTCCAGAGTTTCCGGACTGATTCTCCGGGTTGCTGGACTATGTGACTAAGATCATCGACGTCTGGAGGCCGAACATAGGTACCTTGGAAGTTGTCTCTAAAGGCATCTTCCAAGTCTTCCCAACTGCCAATAGAATTTTCTGGGAGGCTGTTTAACCAGTGCCGTGCTTGTCCCTTTAATTTGAGCGGGAGGTATTTGATGGCATGAAGATCATCACCGCAGGCCATGTGAATATGGAGAAGAAAATCTTTGATCCATACTGCGGGATCTATCGTACCATCGTATGATTCAATGTTCAAGGGTTTAAACCCTTCTGGGAACTGATGTTCCATCACTTCGTCGGTGAAGCATAAGGGGTGTGCGGCGCCTCTGTATCGGGCGATGTCGCGGTGCAGTTCGAATGAAGTCCGTATGCGATTTTCGGCCCGGGTGAGGTTGTGCCTGTCACGCCAGGCTTGATGGCCGTCCTCTCGCGTTGGAGCACGCCCCCTCGATCCATAGATTGATCTTGTCTGACCGGCTCTATTGTCCAGGTCCTTTCTTAGGTCGTAGGTATAGCCCGGGGCCGTTGCCTCCTTGCCTCGATGGCAGGGTGGTGCGGGCTGGTGTTCGGCGTAAGTAGCCTGTCTGTCCCGTCCACGTGGTGGTCGGTCGGGTTCGTCAGCAGTTTTATGCTTTGGCGGTATTGGCTCAAGGGCCTCGTCGTCAAATTGTGGTAGTAGCTTGCGCTTTGGGTAACTCTTAGTGGGGCGTTCAAGGCCGTATTCCTCGGCTGCCAGGACATTAGTCCATCTGTCATTGAGTAAATCATGTTCAGCTTGAAGCTGCTGCTGCTTCTTTTTTAGGCTTCTCGCAGTGGCGATTAGCCGGTGCTTAAAACGCTCTTGTTTGAGGCGTTCCTCCGGCACGATGAAGTCTTCGTCGCCGAGGCTCACATCCTCTTCGGAGATCGGTAAGTAGTTACTATCCTCCGAGTCCTTGTTCCTGACCGGATCGTCGGGGTTAACTTGCCCATCCTCCCAATCATCCTGTTCGGATGTTGGCTCGACAGGGGCTCCGGGGTCTTCGGCATTCTCCGGAGTGTTATTGTCTCCGGCTCCGGGGTCTTCGGCATTCTCCGGAGTGTTATTGTCTCCGGTGCCGATATTGCTTTCTTTTTTACAACGCGATTTTGAGCGGCGCCGCTGACGTTGATGCGTCGGAGGTGCTTCGGCAGGCTTGTCCTCAACCGGATCCTTCTTGCCGTCGTCGTCATCCTCTTTGGGTGTGTCCATCATGTACACGTCGTATGCGGAGGTGGCCGTCCAATGTCCGGTAAACGGAGGGTCTTGGCCTTGTTCGTCTCCGGCATCGTCGTCAATGCCGTCGATGTCTTCGGAGGCGTAATCCAGCATGTCGGTTAGATCTTCAATAGTGGCTATGAAGTGGGTGGTGGGTGGGACGTAAAATTCCCCGCTCTCAGCCCCTAGTCTGGGATGGGCGTAATTTGGAAGCGATTCCTCTGTAATGGCGAGGGATCGCATTAAGTCCAGAGCCTCGTTTAGGAGCAAGGCTTGGACAGCGAAGCGAGAGTCCGCAGGGCTGACCGGGGTGAGAGCCTCCTGGCCGTGCCCGCTTGACGCGGACCTCGAGAGTTCGGATTTAGAGTCCGAGGGAGAGTCCGGCACTTTAGCAACAAGGGGAGCTCGGTTCGTCTTCGGGTTTGCCGATGACGCAATCCCCTCCAGATCTGTTGTAGCAAGTTCCATAATTGCAGGGAGTCCGACGGGCTCTAAACTCCCGTCTTCGAACCTGGTAGTCTGCTCTAGATCTAAGGCCAGAGCGGCGGTCGGGGCCGCGAACCCTCCGAAAACCAAGTCTCCTCGGATATTCGCGACATAATTTAGGTTCCCGAAACTGATCTGATGACCATGGGCGTAGTTGTCGATCTGCTCAAGGTGGCCAATCGAGTTGGCACGCAGTGCGAAGCCGCCGAATACGAAAATTTGACCGAGGAGGAAAGACTTCCCCAAAACAGCATCATTGTAGATGATCGAATGAGCCATCGAACCTTCTGTCGACAGCACAGAGGAACTCTCAATGAAAGCACCAATGTCGGTGTCAAAACCGGCCGATCTCGGGTAGGGGGCCCCGAACTGTGCGTCTGAGTATCGAAGGTAATAGGAGGCAGGGGACACGATGTTTACCCAGGTTCGGGCCCTCTTAATGGAGGTAATACCCTACTTCCTGCTTGATTGACTTTGATGAGTATAGAGGTTACACGAGTTGATCTACCTCGAGATCGTAATGGCTAAACCCTAGATGTCTAGCCTGTATGATTGTGTTTTTTCTCTCTACGGACGTACAGAGTCGGATTACAGAGAAAGGAATCTTCACGTCCGAACGCCAAGCTTGCCATCCACGCAAAGGAGAGTCCCATCCGGACACGGAAAAAGACCTTCTATCTTGTATCTTCATAGCCCGGACGCCCGGAGACCCCCTAATCCAGGACTCCCTCAAGGGCTAGAAGAGTGCACGGTTATAATGTATCTAAATTTCTTGGTTTTCACCACTACTTTTTTTATTTCAGTTTTCTTACGTGTTTCTTTTGTACGCTTTTTTAGCACATGTCTATGTTTCTCAGTACACAATACACTTTCCCGGTGTACAAATGAAACAAAGTTTTGATACATGTTTTTTTGTTCAAATAGACGATGTACGTTTTTCTTTTAATATGGTTTTGAACATTTTTCTGAATACATGATCAACGTTTCTAAAAATACAAAATGAACATTTTATAAATCAATAAACATTTCTTTTAACTATGCATCATTTTAAACATTCTATAGACATGCAAGAAAAGTCATGGGCATTTCTTTAAAACACGTGAATATTTCTTTATAATGCCACGTCACTTTTGTAACCTGCGCAAACATTTTTTTTACGTTGTATAGACAGTTTTTTGTACAGTTTTTTTATACATGATTAACATTTTTTCAAACATATATTATGATGTCATGTTTCATACACATTCTACAGTTTACGTATACACCAGGAATATTTTTGATATACACGTTTAACCTTCCAAATACATGATTAACGTATTTGAAAAATCATATTTTTATGTCTTTTTCCATACACATTAAACATTCTTTCCATACATCAGGAACATTTTTTTGTATATTTGTTTAACATTTTTTCACATGCATATTTAATGTTTTTTAAAGATATACTCCCTCCGTCACATAATTTAGGCGCGTCTTTGACACTACGATAGTGTAAAAAACGCTCTTATATTATAGGACGGAGGGAGTAGTTTTTATGTCTGCTTTTTTCCATACTTTTTTTGTGTACATGCGAGGGCCCAAGCCGGGCGGGGGTGGCCGTGCTCGCAGCCCCATGAAATTAAAGCACATTCATGGCCAAGCACCTACATGGGAGCACCTACACGGGAGGAGGCAAGTCGAGGCGGTGAGCCTAGTGTTAGGAGGGCCGGGCGGGGGCGGCGATGGGAGCCAGAGCGCTTCGTCCAGCGGCGGTCGGCTTGTTGGGAAAGATGAAGAAAAGAGAAAGAAGATTCACAGTATGGTTTTACGGGATCTATTCGCGCAGACCTTCGCGATACCAGAAAATCGTTTTCGGGGTAATGACAATGTATTTTCCAGTTTCAATTTTTCTGGGGTCCGCTAGAGATGCCCTAAGGCTAAGCATGTCAACTAAAACATTTTTTAGGGCAATTTATGTTGGCACGATGATGACAAATTTAGTTAGGAACCATGCTAATTTCATGGCAAAAAGATAATGTGAGGTTGATTTGACATGATTATCAAATCAACTTGTCATTCTCGGCAAACATAAAATGCCAATAAAAACATCCGATTTGCCATGGTAAAAAAACTGATGTAAGATTTGTAGTTGAGTCCTTTTTAATAGCTCTACACCGTCGATGCTAGGTTTTTTTCAAGACTAAGCACGACACAGGTCGGAGGAGACTTGCTCCATACCCAACAAGAGTGCAAAGATACATCTTGCTTATAGCGAGTATAGTGTCCGATCTCGCCTGTAGGATTTTCTTGTGTGATCAATGGTCCAACGCAAATTTGTTTTTGTTCCTGGGTTTCGACCGAGACACTTGTGGTTTTGTTTGGTCGTTGCACTCCTTTTGGCTCATTTTTGTAGTCTTTTTCCTGGTTTTGTCTTCTTTGTTCTTTTTGGTTTTCTTTGTTTCTTCACTCGTTCTCTCGGGTTTTCTGTTTTCTTTGTTTTTGCGCCGGGTTTTCATTTATTTCTCGGGTTTCACTAGGTTTCATTTGTTTTACTTTTCACATACACAATTAGTATTTTTTCAAATTTGTTCACAAAGTGATTTTTGTAGTAGATATGTTTAGAATACTTTGAAATATAATTAAAAACACTAATTACAAATATGAAAAAGGGAACGTAGAAGACCCGTTGTCCGCACTAGGCCGGCCCATTCTGGCGCATGCCTGAGGCGAGGCGTGGTGCTGTCAAGAGCAAACCTCCTAAGAGCATCTACAACCGGACTTCCCATTTTGACTGGCCGGACGACACGGTAGTAGTTTTCAAATGTCTTTTTTTTTCTGTTCTCTTTGGTTTTCTTTGTTTCTTCACTCAATTTCTCTAGTTTTTCTGTTTTCTTGTTTCTTCATCATTTTTTGTTTTTTTTTGTTTTTCATCCGTATTCTTCGTTTCTTTCTTGGTTTTCACCAGTATTGTTTACCTTTGTTTTCTTTCTAGTTTCTTGTATAGGTTTTTCTTTAACACATGTAACTTCTTTCCAGTACACAGTATACATTTTGGGTGTACACATGAATCATTATTTTGATACAAGTTGAATTTCTTCCATATATTTTTTGTGTATACGAGGAATATTTTTATATACACGTTTAACATTTTTACATATGCATAACTAACCTAATTTCATATATATGTTTTGATGTTTTGTTATTCATACACAGTATACAATTTTCAATACACGTTTAATATTTTCAAGTATGCATGTAAGGAGATTTTATTATATATATATATATATATATATATATATATATTTCCAAATATTAGTAAAAGTAAAAATATGAAGCAAAAATGTGAAAAAGGATGAAAAAAAGGAGTGTTGAAGACTTGTGGTCCACGCTGGGCCGACCCATTCTGGCGGCTGCCTGAGGCGAGACATGCTACTATCAAGAGCAAACCTCCTGTTCTAAAAAAAGGGCAAAACTCCTATGAGGATCTACAACCGGACTCCATATTTTGACGGGCGGGACGGCCTGATTATCGTCTGATTAGTTTTGAAATATCTTTTTTGTTCTCTTTGGTTTACATTGTTTCTTCACCCATTTCTCTGGTATTCTGTTTTCTTTGTTTTTTCACCGGGTTTCTTCTTTATTTCATGATTTTCCTTGGTTTCTAATTTGCTTTGTTTCTTCATCAGTTTTTATGTTAATTTCTTGGTTTTCACCAGTACTTTTTTACTTCATTTTTCTTACTTGTTTCTTGTGTAGGCTTATTTTAACACATGTCTATGTTTTCTAGTGCACAATATACATTCCCAGTGTACAAACGAAATATAATTTTGATACATGTTTTTTCCAAATAGACGATGTACTTTTTTTAATATGGTTTTGAACACTTTTATGATTACATGATCAATCTTTCTAAAAATACGAAATGAACATTTTATAAATCAATAAACATTTCCTTTAACTATGCATTATTTAAACCTTCTACAAACATGCAAGAAAAATCATGGGCATTTTTCTAAAACATGTGAATATTTCTTTATAATGCCACATCATTTTTTAAACCTACACAATCATTTTTTTACATTGTATAAATGTTTTTTGTGTATAATTTTTTAATACATGATTAATATTTTTTCAAACATATATTTTGATGTCATGTTTCATACACATTCTACATTTTATGTATACACCAGGAATATTTTTTATATACACGTTTAACCTTCCAAATACATGACTGCATTTTTGAAAATCATATTTTTTATATCTTTTTTTTCATACACATTATACATTCTTTCCCTACATTAGGAACACTTTTTGTATATTCATTTAACATTTTTCATGACATGTTTAATATTTTTTAAACATATAGTTTTTATGTCTGCTTTTTTCCATACATTTTTTGTGTTTACGTGGAACATTTTTTATATACACAATTAACCGTTTTTCAAGTACTCCCTCTGTAAACTAATATAAGAGTGTTTAGATCACTAAAGTAGCAATCTAAACGCTCTTATATTAGTTTACGGAGGGAGTACATGATTAACATATTTTCATATATATGTTTTGATGTCTACTTTTTAATACACATTGTACAATTTTGTATACATTAGAAACATATTATCTATACATGTTTTAATTTTTTTGAATGTGTGATTATTATTTTTCAAATTTGTACGTAAATTTATTTTGTAATAGATATATTCAGAATATTTCGAAATATAGAGGAATTAAAGAGGTAAAAAAAGTGTAAAAGGATGAAAAAAGAGCGTTGAAGATTGCCGGTCCGTGCTGGTTCGGCCTCCTATTCTGGCGGATGGGTTGGCGAGACGAGCAAACCTCTTAAGCGCATCTGCAGCCGAACTTCCTATTTTGACCAGGCGGACAACTCGGTCAGTATCTAGTTAGCTTTTTCCGACCCAACCGACCTCCTCAAACGACCCCTATACATCTGGGCTGACCGGTACCCCTCATATGTAGCTCATATATGGTGGATTGGACAAGACCGCAATCAGCCCAACCCACACCGGCCCACACCAACCCCACCCAATCCATACTAAAAACTTCCACCCGGACCAAACCTTACCTCTCTCACTCTCCGCTCCCCGTCGATTCCACTCCCCTCCCACCCCCTCCTCTCCCAATGTCGTGCGCCGGCAGCGACAGTGGTGAGTCCGATAGCGAGGATGCCCCCATCGACTGGGACGCCCTCGTCCATGAGGCGAAGGTGGACGAAGATGAGGAGTTAGCCCTCCGCATCATGTTGCGGCGACAATGGGTGGACTGTTGTCAAGAGCGGCGACGAACCGAGGTTTGTAACGATGAGGGGCAAAGGGTTCGATTTGGAGCATACTAGGAGAGTGCAAAATCCAAAGAAATCTGAAGGTGGGCCCAGATATGAGAATGGAGGGGGGAAACCAATATGTGCTATATTCTATACACTCCATCCATTCAAATGAATAATGTGCACACATATTCCAAAATTAAATCTTGACCATAATTTATACTCCCTCCCTTCCTAAATATAAGTCTTTTTAGACATTTCAAATGGACTACAATATACGGATGTATGTAGACATATTTTAAAGTGTAGATTCACTCATTTTGATTTGTATGTAGTCACTTGTTGAAATCTCTAGAAAAATTTATATTTAGGAACGGAGGGAGCACCAAACAAATGTCTAGAAAAAAATTATATTTGGGAACGGAGGGAGCACCAAACAAATGTTGGCTATATGAGACAAAAATTATAACTCGTATTCCAAAAAAGTTTCAATGGTACGTACTCCCTTCGTCCAAAAATACTTGTCATCAAAATAGATAAAAAAACATGTATCTAGAACTAAAATACATCTATATACATCCCCTTTTATCCATTTTGATGACAAGTATTTCCAGACGGAGGGAGTACAATGTTTGAAGTCACAAAAAGTTATCGTTCTAATTTACGGTCAAAGTTGAATTTTGAGATGTGTGCACATGTTATTCATTGAAATGGAGGGAATATAATTGTCACTCAAACATGTGCTATTTTATCCGAGGCAAAGAAATGATCAAAACGCAGAGGAAAAGATGTTTCATCAAGCTCTTAAACAGCGTACACCCTTTTTGCTAAAATACGTAACGTAATCGCCAGGAGAGAGAGCATTCTTAAACAGCGAACACCCTTTTTTCCTCCACCCAGACGGCCACACCTCTGCTGGTGCCGGGGGAGCCAACACCAACACCAAGAAGCGGCGGGCGGAGAGGGGAGAGGAGAGGAGAGGGGAGCGCTAGCGGCGGAAATGGCGGCGGCGCCGCCCAAGGCCTGGAAGGCGGAGTACGCCAAGTCCGGGCGGTCCTCCTGCAAGTCCTGCAAGTCCCCCATTGCCAAGGACGCGCTCCGCCTCGGCAAGATGGTCCAGGCCACCCAGTTCGACGGCTTCATGCCCGTGCGTAACACCGCCTCCCTCCTCCCCACCCCCTTCCTCCCCGCCGTTCCCGCCCTCCCCGCCGTGAATCCCTATTCGCTCCGCGGGCGGATCTATCTTTGACCGACCTCTCAAGGCCCCGCGGGGGTAGGGTTTTGGGGCGGTTTAGCGTTCTTCTTATTTTACTGGTGTCAGGGGCTCCCGATTGGATTCGGATGAATCCAATCCGACGGCGGCTTCGTGTGCGGCATGCACTGAGTCGATCTGACGGGCGGTGTTCGTCTTGATTTCTGACCTCGGCTTGTTCTTGATGGGGATTTGGCGTGCTCTGTCTGTCTGACTGACTGACCAACCCCTTTGTAATGCGGAGCCTGTGATGATTGGAACACAATACACCCTTCGCAATGCGGGGCTCGAAATGCAATTCTGTATGCTTCGATTTCAGCACTGGGTGCCCGCCGCCCCCGTTATCTGTCGATTTGCATTATCTTTTTTTGCTCGTATCATTGCTGAAAAGAACTCCTGAAACAACTATTGGTCTGACATGTAAAATGCAGGCTTTGAATCTTACGCCTGTGATTAATTTGATATATGTTTCTGTTTATGTTATATGCCTTTCTGCATCACCAGCCGTAGGCTGCTCTAGTTTCATATGTCGTGAGGTAACCATTAACTGTTTAATTGTTAATTTAAAGCGAAGAAGTCCATCTAAACTGCATAATAATTTGGTACAACATCAGCATGGTGCCCTTTGCAATGTGTCTAAAGTAGTAAAATCCAGTGACAGGTTAGATAATAGTTTGGACATCATATTTTGTAAGATATGTCTGGACATGATACCGTGCTTGTTTGGACTTTGAACCATTTTATGATACAAGTGCGATAAACATAGCTTATAAGCCATTTCACTTTTATACGGTTCCCATTAGCATTTTTAACTGTCAGGCAACTGCAGTTCTCATCTATTCATTACTGCTCTTCGTAGTACTAGTGGGTTCTTAACTGTTGTGATTCTATATCTGTTTGCTTTGGTTTGGCTCATGTGGACACTCTTAACTGTTTCACTGGGAGAACGCTATATTATGTAGGGAAATTAAGGCGACTCTTGGTTATTTCCTGGTTCTAAAAGTCACATTATCTGATCATTTTTTCTAACATGGATAGCTTGCTTAGCATTATGTTTTCCTTATTATTCAGAGGGTTATGGATGGGTACAGTATCTATGTCTCAATGATGTTCTGATAGACTCTGTGTTTTTCTGGAATTTTATGTCTAGCATTTGGTTGGTGATTGGTCGGTTTTTCAAGAGGCAGAGGAAAATACGATGCCTTGTGCCAACTTATATCACCAATGCAGTTTTGCTAATTTACACATCTATTTATAATTTATATTTCCATGTTTTCTCTTTTCCAGATGTGGAACCATGCCAAATGCATCCTCAACAAGAAAAACCAGATAAAATCGTATGTAACTATGTCTCTTACTCATCAACTGGATTTTAGGCTAAAGTATTCAGCCTGTTAGTTTATCCGACTCTTGTATCTGAGTATAAACCATGGAAAATTTAACTCTACTCTTAACTTCTGACCAGTGTTGATGATGTTGAAGGAATAGATGCACTTAGGTGGGATGACCAAGAGAAGATAAGAAACTATGCTGCAAATTCCTCGACTACTTCAACTGCAACTGCAACTGCAAGTTCCACAGCTGCTATTTCTGACAAATGTGCTATTGAGGTTGCTCAATCTGCCCGTGCTTCCTGTAGACGGTGCAGTGAAAAGATTGCAAAAGGCACTGTACGTATTTGTTGACCAATTGTTTTCGCACATTTCTTTTTGTTGTGAATATAACTTTATTAGTCTCGCGTGAATCCAGGAATTTATACTTACTAGTTCTTGTGTATAAAATGTTTATGGTCCTAAACAGAGTCCTCCTTATGGTCAATAATCTTAATGTGTTGTTCTTATTTCTCACTTACTAGTTACTGTATATAGAGACATGAGTTTCACATTCTTGAATAAATCTTAATGCAATTGCACACAACTGTCACATAATTATAGTACTACCATATTTCTAGTTCTAGTTCTAGTTCTAATCACCTGACACCTATTGGGGGATATGTCGTAGTCTCCCAAACCTAAACTTGTTCTTGATTTTTTGAACTCAGAGATTAGAACTGTTCTATATATGGCTTTGAAACACATGAACATGGCACATTGTTTCTCTGTCGAAAAAGAACATGGCACATTGTTTTCTGCACCATATCTATGACCAAGTCAGACTGCAGATCAGGTTGCAGATAATGCCCAAGCTTTTATTATTCTGCTGTGTTGGAATCTGGAATAACTGTAATATCCTGTAAAGGCAGCAACATGGTATCCAGTTATGTAAAAATTCTCTGCTACTAGCATGCTAGGTCACCTGCAAAATAAGTTCCGAAAAGCAGGAATTGGTAAAGCAAATGGTTGTGTTGATTTATATTCTTTTTCGTACATGGGATTCCTGATTTTGTGCTAGATTGATTGATGAATGATATGCATTTCTTTGATTTCTAGAGTCCAAATCAAAAGATTCTATGGTCAAGAAGTACATGTTTGATTTGTAATCTTTCATTTAGCTCACCAAGTATAAAGAGATACTAACATTTAATACCAGTGGTAGGGTAAATTATGCTGTGAAATTATGTTATTTGTCTTGACTCTTAAATTGTGTCTGTAACAGTTTGCTATGTTGATTAGGTTCGTGTTTCATCTAAACTTGACGGTCAAGGTTGGTATCATGTTAGTTGTTTCTTGGAAATGTCCCCAACTGCAAGTGTTGAGAAATTCCCAGGCTGGGAGACCTTGTCGCACGATGATAGAGGAGCTATTATTGATGTTGTTAAGAAAGGTGCTGCCAGCAAACGTAAGCATGGAGATCATAGTTTTTCGTCCCTTTTTTTAACATAACTTGATAATCTGACTTGTTGTATTTGTAATGGTCATCAAGAAGAAACAACTTCGAAGGGCTCCAAGCGCAAGATTGGTGACATTGATATGCGTAACTCCAAAGCTCCGAACTTAGATGGAAGTACATCTGAAGGTGCTGCACGAAGCAAAGGAAAACTTGTTGTACCATGTGAGCCAAATTCTAGTTCTGCTGATCTGCACCAAAAGCTTAAAGAGCAGAGTGACACACTTTGGAAGTTAAAGGATGAACTCAAAAAGCATGTTTCAACTGCTGAGCTGAGGGATATGCTTGAAGTTAATGAGCAAGATCCATCTGGACCAGAGCGGGATCTATTGGAACGATGGTAATGTTTTTTTGCTATTTTTCTTTTCTTGATGGATTTTCATCTAATCGCAAATTATTTTACTTGTTGTCATGTGCTAAACTCAGTAAGGTTCAGAGACTGGGATAGGGCACTTGCCTCTGGCCATAACTTGGGCAAGGGGTTAGGTTCATGCCTATGCCATACAAGCAGTTCTTTGTGTTGTTAGAATAAGTTAGAATTATAACTATATATATGACACTTAGTGCTTGTAGAGGAAGTGGAAACTTGTACAAGCGGATCTTTTTGCTAGTGATGATTTTTGTGCTTGTTTTCTGGATCCCAAATCCTGGTGCTGACCTGCTGGTACCAGGAATCTGATGGGGCTTGTTTTCAAGATATTAGGTGCTATTTTGAAGGAACTTATGGTCAAATACTATTTAGAGGTAAAGGGGAATAACATTTCTGCTTTAGAATAGGGAAGAAAAACACTTAAACCAAATTTGGTAGGAAGCAAGATGGCGTTCTATTGGTTATTATTCTACTGGTTGGGTCATAGGCTATTTACCAAAGCAGAAGAGTCGAACCTCACTTGCTTTAGTTGTTTTTTATGTGCTAATAAGCTCTGTCTGCTCCTGGCTGGCTACCTTAATATTTTGGATCATGGCTATCTTAATGCTTGACAAACCATCTCTTTAGATTCCCTGCCTGGAGTACTAATGATTTTAGTTTCCACTCAAATTTGTACTCCGTTCCCAGTAAAATATGAGTCATGTGTCATAAAACTTATACAGTTGGAAACTTTTCCGAATACAAATTGAATGCTGTAATTTTTGTGGCACACAACCCATGTTACATTGGTCAAATTGATGGTCAAACTTGAGGGGGAATTGGATACATTTAACTATAACAACTATTTTTGAGTGAAATGCAACATGAGGTCAGATGGTCACCCACCTACACCCAACATGATTATATAGCCAAACCAGCACAATCATGTGGCTAACTGTTGATTATGTGTTATAGATGTGGACATCCATTACTTGTCTAATGCTAAGTATTACAACTATTGAACCAATATTATACGTTGTATAAAGCAATTCTAATTGATCAACAAAATTAAGTTCAATAATTATGGGGTTTAATTGACCTCAAAAGCCACATTAAGTTTTAAGTCAGACTTCTCCATATTTGACCAAGTTTATAGAAAATGTGCGTATACCTACAACATCAAATATATGTAGTATGAAAATATATTTTATGACGAATTTAATAAAGCTAATTTGATGTTGTAGATGTTGATATATTTCTCTGTAGACCTGGTCAAACTTAAAGAAGTTAGACTTGGGACAAAGCTAGAACTTCAATTAATTTGGAATGGAGGAAGTAGCTTTTAGTGGAGCTGAAGAGCTCTGAAACTAGGCCTGGTATCCTGCTGAAGTATTGTTGAATTTTGACTACACCGACTTGCCAGCCTGTGGCATTGCTCTTTCTGTCGTACTTCACAGTATTCAGATGCTTCACTCTTTATAATGTCTCATGGTTCTATTTTTTGTAACATTTTTGTTCTCTTGCAGTGCTGATGGGATGCTGTTTGGAGCGCTGGGCACTTGCCCAGTCTGTAATAGCTGCCTATACTATTATGGTGGTCACTATCAGTGCAATGGCCATGTTTCAGAGTGGTCCAAATGTACCTACATGACAACAGAACCTGTACGCATGAAGAAAAAATGGAAAATTCCTGATGAAATAAAGAATGATTATCTTACAAAGGTAGGGCATCTTGGAGCTTCTCAAGCTCAAGTATTTACTTTTCGTGTTAGAGAGGAGCGTCTTGTAGCTAATGTGGGATTCATCCAAGGACCAAAAGAACCATATATTTAGGTAAATAATTAAGTGCTTCCCAGAGCTAGATATTATTTTTGGAGGGGAAATTATGCATTATTGGGAACATTGTGCTCCATGGTTAGAACTTCTAAGGGCACCCAATGGTTGGACCCTCCCGCCCAACCATGTCCCAGGCTCATTTAGTTCCCAAGCCCGCCTTCTGTTTTCTCAGAAAAAAACAAACTAGAAACTCCTGTGATCAAATTAACAGTAGGCACCACTCACTAACAGAAAATAACTGCATCTTCATTTTCTGCAGTTGAAGGTTAATAAACATGTTTGTCTTGCAGTGGTTCAAGTCTCAAAAGGTTAAGAAACCAGAGCGAGTTCTTCCCCCAATGTCACCTCAGAAGTCTGTAGGTCAATCACCTCAGCAGTCTCTCGTCGGTGAAGCATTGGATAAGTTGAGAGTTTGTATAGTAGGACAATCTAAAGATACTGTAAGTAATCTTCATTAATTTTTTTGTACGCTATATTTTTAGGTTATTTTTCTGTTTTGCTTGCTGTTTGGTTACATCCTACGTAAAATGTCTATTAGTTTAAAGTGGGCGCAAAATTAATTGCGTGAATCTCTAGTCTTTGTTGAGTTGCATCTATATGCAAGTATGCATCCTTGCTGAAGTGGTATGCATCATGATTGCTTCAGTAAATTTGTGTCAAGGGATACTTAGGCTCATTTTGTTGTCACTGAATATGCTATGTATGCTGTGCCTAATTTATAATCTTTTGTGGAAAAGTAGCCTCCAAAATAGGCAGAGGCTGGTTAGCCAAAAGATTAAATGGGCATAAGTAACAGAGCCTTACTATATTGTACCAGAGAATCAGTTTATGCACACACTGCATGGTTTGTCTATGAAAAAACTGAAAACGTGGAAAGTACTACCTCTGATCCAAAATGTAAGTCCTTTAAGCATTTTTACCAATCAAACATTTCTAGATTTTACTATCTAGAGGAGAAGAACTACTAGCATCCAAAACATCAGATCAGTTTTACTAGATTTATCATGAAATATACTTTTATAGTCCATGACTATTTTTTATTTGAGGTACAAATCTGCAAGAAATTGATCTTCAATGTATCATTGAAGAACGTGTCAGTGTCCTAAAAGGCTTACATTTTGGATTGGAGGGAGTACTCAGTACCCAACTGACCTCTGGTATTTTGAAGTAGTTTTCTGATAGTTTTTGAGCTGTTAGTTCTCTTGAATGGACTAATGTCTTGAAAGACACAGATAGCTGTGTGTCAATTGTTTCTTTATGTTTCTCAACAATTTCTCCAATTTACATTATATTTGATATTCGTCGGAATATGGACAGTTAGCTTGTTAGACCATCTCTAATCCTGCATCGAGTCAAAGAGAAAAAAGGCAAGGCTTTGAATCTATGAGCCTTTTCCTCCAATGTATAATAAAGAGAAGGAATAAATTGATGCCTGCTTTGTTCTTCCTTGGATTTGCTGCAAGAGAAAAAAAGGCAAGGCTTTGAATCTATGAGCCTTTTCCTCCAATGTATAATAAAGAGAAGGAATAAATTGATGCCTGCTTTGTTCTTCCTTGGATTTGCTGCAACTTCAAGCATCAGTCCCTTTGAATCGCTTTCTGCAGTGTATCGATCCAGCTCTATACTTCCTCCAAATCACTTTTCTGCAACACTGGTCTTAGAATGTAACATGAGCAAAAGGAGCAAGGTGTTGAATTCATGTAAAATCATTTCTTGTCAGATTCTAGGGTCGAATTGCCTCATGTGATCTGGCTCCTTTATTTCACATCAGATGGATACTATAGGTCGTATATCTAGTTGCATGTGACACCCAGTTTTTTTTCTCTTTTTTTTATTTGTTGTAATTAGTTAATTTATTGCTTGTTTCAAATGCTCTTTACAAGTTCTATATTTAATTAACGAGCTGAACTCTTGTAGGATGAGTTGAAGCAGAAGCTTAAACTTGCTGGTGCCCACTTCAGTCCCAGGGTTACCAAAGGTTTTTCTTTGCATATATGAACTTTTACAATTGGATTTGTATAGCATTGGAACCTAGATTTCCTTGTGCAACATATATGGATAACTGAGGTAATTGTTTTATGGAGTAGGGATAAAGGGAAGAGGCTATCTTATGGCTATTCTTATGTCAATATGGATTGGTGCCCCGTTGGCTTATACCACCCTTAGATCCAACTATCTCATGTTTTGAGATTCTTATATTTTCACCATCTTCACTGTAGCACACCCTCATGTCATACCATAATGAAGACACTTCTGTAGTGAGGCCTCGGTTTGACTACCACTTAATTGATAGTTCATATTCAGTCCCTAGCATGCACAGAATAGTTTATCACAGAGTGCAATGCTGCATTGTGCAGAGAAATAAAATATGCGACCCTCAGCATGAGCCCATGGTCTGGGTTCGACTACCATTTAATCTTCAGTTTATTTTCGATATCTGGTAGTGCATAATACGAGCTGAGTACAGATTGGTTCATCACGGAGGGTACAATGCTGTATTTTGTATAGACATAAAATACATGAACCTCAAAGCACGATGTTATTGCACTATGCTTATGTTTACCTGCATTGCAGATATTAATTGTGTAGTTTCATGTGGTGGGCTTGATAACGAGAGTGCTGAAGTCAGGAAAGCTAGGTCTCACATTTTACCCTATCCATTGTTTTTCAATCATAATTTGGCATGTTCTTTTTGCTCTAATGCTGAGGTTGGAATATCATGTTATATATATGAATTTGTTTGCAGGAGGCAGAAGATACCAATCGTCAGAGAAGATTACCTTGGAGAATGCATTAGAAAAAACAGGGTGCTTCCATTTGATTTATACAAAGTAGCGACTACCTTGGAGGAGTCATCAAAAGGCAGCACGGTCACTGTTAAAGTTAAGGGCCGAAGTGCTGTTCATGAGGCTTCCGGTCTGCAAGATACGGGCCATATTCTGGAAAATGGCAAAAGCATTTACAATACAACCTTAAACATTTCTGACATGACACAAGGTGTTAACAGGCAAGGTTTTTGCTCATAATATTTTTTTTGAGGGTTTTGTTGCAAATTTGTGACATACATTTTGAGTTAGGGTGATTGCGAATAGTGCCTACTGGTTAGGGCACTTTTAGACTTCTAATAAATCCCGCAACAAGTTTTTTCTCTCATTTACCCCCTACAAGCTTTCCATTCCAAATATCCTCTTTCGACTGCAGTATCCTTCAATTTTAATGAATTCCACCTGAACTTTAGTGGTTAGGAGAAATATACAATAACCGTGAAGCAACTATCTTATTTGTGTATGTATCCAGGCTATAGGAATTGGAGGTAGTTAATCTATAATGGGTAATAAATCTGAGTTACTATTCACATTTTGTTTTTGTTGTGGTTCCTCGAATTCAATTTGAGTTTATCTAAAACTTAGATGATGGTTTAATACTTTGTACTCCAGACTTTCTTCTCATCCACACAAGGTTTATCATACAGGGGCATTTTAGAATGACCGACTAACTAGCCTGAACAGGCTCAAAATCAGGCCAAAGGGTTGAGGATAATTTCGTCAATGCCTCACAATGGTACGACAATTGCATGTGATTTGTAGTCAAGGGAACATCACCTCAGGTCACCAGGTCGATTTTGACATGATTTACCCCAGGGCCCCTTGTGTGGGTTATATCCCTACTCCTGCCTCAGTTAGTAGTATTATAAGGAAAAAGTGCACAATATTGGTTACAAAAGGGAGATCTCCCGAGTTGGTAGGCAACTCGCCGAGCTACGATAATCAATCTGGGCAATAGGCGCCATAATCACTAGGGTTTGTATGGATCATTGTTCAGGAAATCGGTAACTGGTAGCTGCTCGGTCTTCTTGGGAGTAGAGATTAATCGGTGAATGGGCCTATTAACTGGATTAATCGGTCGGCCATTAATCGATAGATTAAATAGGAACTTGCCAACATATATCTAGTTTTTAACGTATTATAACATACTCTCATGTTCTCAGCTATGTAACATAGCAAAATAGGCTACAGTTTGGTTGAACCCTAGCTATTCAGGAGCGAGAGGGGGATTAGAGGGGTTACAGGTCAAAATTTTGGGCTTTGATTGCCCACAAGTTAATGGGCTAGCAGTGATTAATCGGCCTAACAACTGATTAATCGGTCTGACAGGTCAATTAATCGGCCTGACAAGTTAACGCGGCGAATAGGTGTTATTCGATTCGTCCACCCTATGAGTAGCGATTAACTGGCCCGTTAACTGATTAATCGGATAAATTCTTGAACAGTGGTATGGATATAGATTGCTTGGTCCCTTTCTGGGGTCCTCGGCACCTTTATATAGCTCCTGGATGGCGGTAATCTTCCTTCTCCTTTATATAGCCTCCGTCGTAGACGCGTAGGGAGTTTGGATCGGATACAATTAGAACTTGTGACCACCTCCTACGCAAGGTTTCCTTATCTTCCACCTGTAATATGCACCCTCTAGATTAGTGGTCCTTCACATCGGCTTCCAAGTCCCATACACACCAAAGCCCGTACGGCCCGCTTGTACAGTTTGCACGGCACTGGGATATGGTAAGCTGGCTTACCATCGCCAAAGAGTAGGGTAATAACCAGCTAAACAAAGAAACCATAACAGAATGGCAGGAGGGTTGGGTGCTACCACCTCGGTCATCTTCCTCGTATGAACTCAGTTCTTGTTAACATTGTCACCATGGAACTTTTATTGATCACCATCATAAATGTCGTCGCATTGCTTTTGCCATCACAGTTGGCGTTGATGTCAGCGTCACGTCTCCAGTTGATCATGCTGAGGGATGGTGGCTGCCGGTGTGATTTGTATTAGGCTCAAAGGGAAATATACAGACTATGTAGCACAGTACACATATGGATACAGGGACACCGGAAAATAGTATTTATCAAACATAGGCTTATCGGGATACTTATTTAGGTATATAGTGAAAAGAACATGCCATGTATAATTGTATATATGTTTTAGAGGAGAGAAGATGAGAGTACTGCATGTTTCCTCCTTCAGTCCTTCTCATTGACGAATGATGTTGATCTCCTCAAGTTAACTCCTCAGTCCTCACACGATGATCTTTGCAACATCAAATACATCATATGCTAGGATGAATGTGGGAGGTGGATGGCTCTTGTCTCCCAGCGGCGTGCAGAAAGACCGGTCTGAGGGGATGTTGGATGTGGCGTGCC
>NC_057796.1:20810311-20816483 GCF_018294505.1 Triticum aestivum
ACACACAAAAGATTGGGCCTTACATGGTCTTTCAGTGGAGGGGTTACTTGATCAACTTGCCCCATCTTTGTTTTTATTTTTCTAATACAACTGTAAAAAAAAGGGGACATTTGGCTGCTCTATCCATGTAGAAATTCCCCATTCGAGTCTCCTAAATTAAGTACATGATTGTAATTATGTATATTAATAGTTTCCAGAATCAAAAAACATATGCGCAAGTTTACCTTGATTATGGTTCCTGTTCCTGTCGGAGATTGATCTCCAGGAACATAAACACTATTACATTGGGAAAATAACTAATTCTGCTGTTGCTTCGTTACATAGGTTATTGCTTGCCTTACTTTATCTCTTACAAATTGCTTTTTTGTTTCTGAAGCTACTATATACTTCAGATCATCGAAGAGGATGATGGGAGTGAATGCTATGTATTTCGAAAGTGGGGACGAGTTGGCAGTGAAAAGATTGGTGGAAAGAAATTGGAGGAGATGTCAAAAACTGACGCAATACGTGAATTTAAAAGATTATTTCTGGAAAAGACTGGAAACCCCTGGGAAGCATGGGAACAAAAAACAAATTTTCAGAAGCAGCCTGGGAGATTTTATCCACTTGACATTGTATGTTGTTGGAAAAAAAAGTTTGTTCACATAGTTTTATTTCTCCTTTTTGTGGATTTGAACTGATGATGTGATATACATTATTGTAGGATTACGGAGTAAGGGAAGCACCAAAACGGAAGGACATGAGCAAAATGAAAAGTTCACTTGCACCTCAGGTGCTGGAACTCATGATGATGCTTTTCAATGTTGAAACATATAGGTGTGCCTCAACTTTCTTGTTCAGGGAATTGCTTCCATCCATGTCTTCTTATTATTGAAGTCATTATTCACGTTATTCTGTTCCAGGGCTGCTATGATGGAATTTGAAATCAATATGGCAGAAATGCCCCTTGGGAAATTAAGCAAGGAAAATATCCAGAAAGGTCTATCTTGATCATGAGGAAGCCATTTATTTTTGTTATCATATAATGTTATTATGGTTCGAAGATTCTTAGCTGCATTGCGTGCAGGATTTGAAGCATTAACTGAGATACAGAATCTACTGGATGACACTGGCAATCAAGAACTGGCTCTTAGAGAGAGCTTGATTGTTGCTGCAAGCAATCGTTTCTTCACTCTTATTCCTTCTGTTCATCCACATATTATACGTGATAAGGATCACTTGACAATGAAAGTATGTGCCTGTTGCCTTGCATTTTATTCCTGTCAGTTGGCAAAAGTATCCTATCCCTATTCGCACTTCCTAATTCATGCCAACTTATTCATATGTGGTGGATGTACGAATGTTCAAATTTGCAAAGAATTATCCTATTATAGTGACGTGCAACTAGGGTTCATTGCTATGTAGCTGGAGAATGAGACATTTGCCTTAACACTAAGATGAAATCAGAAGAAGAAAAACATGTTCTTGTTAAATTCTATTCTAACAGAGCCACAAATGAAACAAACTCCTATAGGTGAAAACAAAACTGATCATGGTGCTGCTAGTCATGGTGCAAATTCTCAACGCCTCTCACATTTTGCAAGGATTTATGAGATGTTATAATGCAATACAGACAATTATTTTTATTCTTCACATGTTTCTTGTCATTTGATTATCTTGATTCTTGAGTTTCTTCTCATGTACCCGTTTTTCTTGATTATATGACCTGAGTTATGTTATACCTAGCTGATCTATAGCTTTTGCACAGGCGAAAATGCTTGAAGCTCTTCAGGATATTGAAATTGCTTCTAAACTAGTTGGTTTTGATGGTGACAATGATGAATCTCTTGATGACAAGTACAAGAAACTTCATTGTGACATCACCCCGCTAGCTCATGATAGTGAAGATTACAAGCTGGTCGAGAAATATCTTCTCAACACACATGCTCCTACTCACAAGGTATGCAATTTCTTGTGTATAAAATAATACTTTGTTTGTGTGTAGGTAGAATACAGAAGACTACTGTCTCTTCTCTTCTGTATACATACATGCTGACATGTGCTTTATTTTTCTTTGAAGGACTGGTCATTGGAATTAGAGGAAGTTTATGTGCTTGATCGAGATGGGGAAGGCAACAAGTACTCAAGATATAAAAATAATCTCCATAACAAGATGCTATTATGGCATGGTAAGTAATTATTTTGAACTACACAGAGCATATAGTTTGCGGCAATATTTCGAAGGTAGCTTCTGCCCATGCTGCTTTTCTGCTCTTGGAGTTGGATGGCTAAATCTGGGTTGGAGTGGAAGTTGAGATCCGTGTTACTAAATTGATTAACAAATAGTTTCCAGGCAATCAATGATTCTAAATGCTTTCCCTTATTATTTTGAGCACTTGTATATTGCATATGTTAGGTTACAGGTGTTTAATTTCTTTGCTTGTCTTTCCAGAATTATTTTTTCTTTCCTGCCATCTCATGGCCGTAAAACTCAATTTTTGTAGGCTCAAGGCTGACAAATTTTATTGGAATTCTTAGTCAAGGACTAAGGATAGCACCTCCTGAGGCTCCTGTGACAGGCTATATGGTTTGCTCTTTATTCACTTTATACATTTTATATGCTGGAACTCTGCTAAACTATATGTGGAATTTAATAACATGTTGTTTCTTTCACTTGTTGAAAGTTTGGCAAAGGCCTCTACTTCGCAGATTTAGTAAGCAAGAGTGCACAGTATTGTTATGTGGATAGAAAAAATCCGACCGGCTTGATGCTTCTTTCTGAGGTTGCTCTAGGAGACATGCATGAACTGAAAAAAGCCACGGTGAGTTACAAAATATCTTGGTATTCAAAGGGAAAATTTAATTGCTCATGCTAACTTTTGTCCTTGCACCAGAAGTAACCATGTGTGATTTGATGCTGTGTCAGCTATTTTTTCTAGATTCTTGTAATCAAACTTTCTGAATATGTTTTTGTTACGACGTTCATTGTTTATCAAAATTTCAGCAAAAAAAAAGAAACTCAATGAGATAGTAACTAGGCCGTCCTTGTTCCCCAATGCATTGCACTATTGTCCTTACTGCTCAACATAAAAGCTTTCAGTTTTTTGCATGTTTATTCTGATTTAGCATCTGTACTTGGTACTTATTGTGCAGCCAATGGACAAACCTCCAAGAGGAAAGCATTCGACCAAGGGCTTAGGAAAAACTGTGCCCCTAGAGTCGGAGTTTGTGAAATGGAGGGATGATGTTGTCGTGCCTTGTGGCAAGCCAGTGCCAGCATCTATCAGGGCATCTGAGCTTCTGTACAACGAGTATATAGTCTACAACACAGCCCAGGTTTGTTGAGCCTACTTGCTCTTATGCTACCGCAGTTAGAGGAATTTGCTGCTCATCTTGCATGAAACCTTCTTCTCCTTTGGCAGGTGAAGATGCAGTTCTTGTTGAAGGTCAGATTCCGTCACAAGCGTTGATTGGGAACATAGGAGAGTAGAGTTGGACTGTTAGTTGAAGAATCTTCTTTGGTGTCAGTACTCAGTAGCTAGTCTGCACTGTTGCATATGCAATGGCATCTGTGAACTATTCCGCAGCTTAAGGTAGGTTGTGCCGCTCTCGCGTTTGATCCATTTTGGGAATATGGCATGGGCATCGGGTGTGAGTGGCGCGAGTAACCCCCCGCATTGTTGTCGCCTGTTGATGATGGATGCTCAATCTTTAGGAACTGCTGCTTTTCCTGATGTTTGCTTTGCACATGTCAACTATTGCCGTTCTGCATTATGCTTTGCACGTACTTGTATTTGAATTTAAATCGATGCTGTACTATTAGAGGAAGAGTGCAGCTTTACTGCAGAGTCTTGGTTGTCTGATCGTCGACGGTCTAGAGCGCAGCTTTCCTTCAGAGTCTTGGTCGTCTGATCATCAACGGTCTAGAATGCAGCTTACCGGTCTGGTTATGACAACCACCCTCGGTGTGAGTCTGTCTGAGGGCCCTCGAGTCTAAAATTCAGGCAAGAATTTTCCTTTCTGAACCAAATAAGGATGCTCCCAAGTATGGAAGGTTGCAACATGGTTGGGCCATGGTGCTAACCAAGTCGTGTTGTTCCCCTCATCACAACCCTTCTGTGTCCTGGACCGACGGCATGGTTTGGTCTTGCATCCTTCTGTGTTGCTTTTTGGCTCCTCGTCTCTATCTCTAGTTCAACCAGAGTCGGATCAGATTCTGCATTCCCCTCTAACCCGCCGAACTATTGTTTGGGTATGCTAGCTCGGAAAACGCATGGATGCTGGCAAACGTCACCGCTCGGGTAGAGATCGCCCTCATCCAACTACCCGCTAGTTGTTTTCATGGACATATCCTGGGATAGAGCTACTGCTTTGGTATAGAGATTTGTTTAGTTTACTGCCTGCAAGGTCTTCTCACTCTGGTGGTGGTGATGGTAACACATTTGGTGAGATTGGGGTTCGATCTACTCTACGTGGAGATTAGATGTAAGTCATTTTGTGGTCACCTTCTGGCTTGCAGGCCATCCCAACAAAAGCAAATCATCTCTACTTGCAAGAACCATGTTTCATCGTGGCCATATGGGTTTGTAAGATACACTCATCGTTTAGATCGTCCGCACACAGTGCATCAGTGTCTTCTTTGTTGGTGCCGGCTGGAAACCTCACACATCAAATTCAGCATCCTAGAATAGTAGCCGGTTCGGATGACTTATTCTACCTCTAGACGAATGTAGCTAAAGGTTGTTTGGTCAGCATCCTTGCCATACATCGCCTCGCCTGGAGCATCTTCGAGGGTCTGTAGGGAGGTTGTTCAGTTGCTGCCCTGGAGAAGATGAAAGCTTTCTTGGCTGGGGTTGAAGCACCTGAATTTGGGGCTGGGGCGTTGAGAGCAGCTTGGAAACGGATTAGATAAAACAGCATCGCCACCACATGGATGTTGACAGCAGCTCATCGAGGAGAATCTCAGCCAGTTGTCTCGAAATCAACCCCCGTGCTTGCTTAATTTGCTAAAGCTCTACTTGGTTGACATAGAGATGAACTCTACCATACGGTCAGACTTTTGCCTGCCGCCGGAACGTATCAGGACATGCTTTTGCTGTCTGCCTACAATTTAAATTTCCAATGTATCCCATTTCTAAAATATGTCCCCGTTCAGTTGCCAAACCCACTCATTGTATCGTTCAATTGCGCTCTCTCCATAGACTCGTCCATATTGTATGCAATTGTCACACATCTACTATAGTTCCGAGTATTGCTTATGCTACACGAGAGAACTAGTTATTTATAGATATGGTGGAAGTGAGACTTCATTGCTTCACCAAACTTCACGTGTTTACCTTTTTATTTTTGGGCGAGTCTATCGAGCGGCCGGCTGCTCGCTAGCCTATGCGAGCGGCCGGCCTAAAATGGAATTTTAGGCATCCATGTTAATAGGCGTGAACGCATTTTAATACGAGTTTTTAAAATTTTAAAAAGTCATAATTTTTAAACCGCATGTCGAAATTAAGATCTGTTTTCATCGTTGGAACCCTCGCGACGTGCTCTTTGAAACTAGATTCCACATGGGTATATTTCGACGGATTTTTTTGTGCAACTTAGTCTCCGTTTGGTGCAACTGTTTAGCCGTCGATGTGCAACCAACTGACAGACGATGTGCAACTTTTTCCTGTAACTGTGGACATGCAATTTTCACTAGTGGCACCACCCCATACTACTCTCTAACAGTCAAATGTGTAATTTCGTCTGCTGTTCCGATGCCTGACCAACTGTCAGGTAGTCGCCGCGCGTGTGCAGCCCCATGGCCGGGCGTGAGTATTACAAAAACACATGTGCGACTATGCTGACGAGAATGTGCAACTCTGTGGCCGGGCGTGAGTACCCTTCACACAAATTCGTGTGAGACTATGCAGACGAGATTGTGCGACTCTAGGGCCATGCATGTGCAACTATGCCGACGATAGTGTGCATCTCCGCGGTTGAGAGTGAGTACCTCACACGGCAATTCGTGTGCGACTATCCGGACGAGATTGTGCGACTCTGTGGCCATGCATGTGCGACCATGCCGACGATAGTGTGCAACTCCGCGGCCAGACGTGAACACCTCTCACAGCAATTCATGTGAGACTATCTGGACGAGATTATGCGACTCTGTGGCCATGCATATGCGACTATGCCAACGAGAGTGTGCAACTCC
>NC_057796.1:20816916-20822471 GCF_018294505.1 Triticum aestivum
ACGGCAATTCGTGTGCGACTATCCGAACGAGATTGTGCGACTCTGTGGCCGTGCATGTGCGACCATGCCGACAAGAGTGGGCAACTCCGCGGCCAGACATGAGCACCTCCCACGGCAATTTGTGTGCGACTATCGGGACGAGATTGTGCGATTCTGTGGCCATGCATGTGCGACTATGCCGACGAGAGTGTGCAACTCCACGGCCAGGCGTGAACACCTCTCACGGCAATTCGTGTGCGACTATCCAGACGAGATTGTGCGACTTTGTGGCCATGCATGTGCGACTATCACTAGTAGAAAAAGGGCCTATTGTCCCGGTTCGTAAGGACCATTTGTCCCGGTTTTTGAACCGGGACTAAAGTGTCGGTACTAATGCCCTAGACCTTTAGTCCCGGTTCTTATACAAACCGGGACAGATGGGCCTCCACGTGGCCGGTGCGGCGAGCCCAGGCAGGAGGCCCTTTGGTCCCGGTTGGTGGCACCAACCGGGACCAATAGGCATCCACGCGTCAGCATTTCAGGGGCTGGGGTTTTTGTTTTTTTTGAAGGGGGGGGTTAGGGGGTTTTGGGGGGTTAATTTAGGTGTTAAATATATTGTGTTAGCTAGCTAATTAATAGAGAGAAGTGTCCTCTCTTATCTCCGTGCTTGGTCGACGCTACGTACTATACGTATAGAGAGGACTAGACACGCTAGCTAGTAAGCAAATGAAGGAAACCAAAGATCGTCATGAACATATGCATACAGAGAGAAGTGATATCGACCACCTCTCCTTCTCTGAGAGATTGGTCTAACAACAAGTTCTCGTATATCTATCCGACGCTACTGGCTACATATATATATAATATAATTATCTCTTACAATATAATCTCCTAATTCCAAATGAACTCAGGGTCCACATGGTATTATCCGTCTTTAGCGATCACGTGGTCAAGAAAGAATGCCGCCAATTCCTCTTGAATTGCTCGCATACGATCTGGTGGTAGGAGTTCATGCTGCATCCGAAATATCTAATTTGAAGAAGGGGGTCAATACATATATACAAATAAATGAAACTCAACACAAATGATGGTAATAAAATAAAATTGTGAATATTATTATTTATGCACTTCATATTGTTTGTCAGAGTAGCCCCGCTCACAGGTCGTGTGGCGGATGAACTCGCAAATGTAGTATCCACAGTAATTATTCCCTTGTTCCTGCCACAACCACTTTACAAGAAATAGAGGTCAATCAAACTGATAATTAGCAAGCATGCTAAATGGTATTGATGAAACTAGCGCTTGAATCACTAGGATATGCGTGGAACATGCTACTATAGTACTTAATTTCGGGTGTCTAAATTGCAGCTTCTTCGGCAGTCCCGGAGTTTTTGAGGTGAATTTTTTCCAAACCCTGCCACACAAAGAAAACAATTACTTGATATCAGAAAATGAACAAAGTTGCCGATATGGTGCGATAATGATCGATTTAACTTACTTCTCTAGAATTTCAGTCATGCCCGCATACTCCTTGGGATCTTTTCGTCTCGAGTCTAAGACGGTTACTAGTCCCTGCTCAAGCTTAATCTCTAGGAGAATATAGTGGAAGCTGCGCACGCATGCATAACTCATCAATTATATTACTATAACCTCGACTAATAAGGGAAACCGAATATGCACAAGACAGTAACACTCACTGGAATTCGTAAGGGAAGAGTATTATAGCTTTGTTTTGATTTAATACAAACGATTGTAGCAGCTTGGCCTCGGTATCTCTGGCCTGAAATCGAACCATATATGCATCTATGAGATTTGTGTTAATGAACCCAATATCACCGACTTGTCTTTTCTTCAATTCGACGATCTTCAATCTGCATAATATAGTGAGGATAATTAAAAATGCATGCAATGAAAGAGCTGACCTATATATAGAGACTTAATTAATGACAGAAGTAGTACTTACAGGCAGTAGCAAGTGATCATTAATTTATCAAGGGCCTTTTGATTGAAAAATGCAAAGAACTCCTCAAATGGAACATTCAACAGTTCAATTCCAACGAGGTCATGCTCCTCTCTAATCTCAGCGTCAAAATATTCCTCCCCTCAGACTCTCTGCAGGTTTTCATGTACCAATCATGGAATCTTCGCATCATCGTTGTTAGAGATCTTTCATCTTTGACGAGAGGCTTCCCGTACACGTATTTGTGTTCTTCCACCTCCAAGAAATCATAATGTACATCATCGGGCAGGTAATCTCCAAGATTGTTATAACCGGGCACCATCCCGCCCGGATCATTAGCGATGATATCGGGCACCATCCCGCCCGGATCATTAGCGACGATATCGCTAGACACCTGGAGCGGGGGGAACGATTGGTTCGCTTGTTTGCCGAGCTGCGCAATTTTTTTCCCAGCTCGTCGTTCTGCTAACCTTTGATCACTGACAATACTTCTTGACCGCTCCGCTTCGATAAATGACTTTTCAATAATGCGCTCATAGTTGCCTTTCGGCGGAGACTTTGGTGGTTTCTTCAGGGCAGCCAGAGTACGCTTCACTTTCACCGGATCTATCTTCTCCTCCGGAGGTGGATGTTTCTGTGCTTTCACCCCTTCAAAGAAGTTCTTCACTTCGGCTCGCACGATCTTCGTGTTTTCCTCCAGGCTCCTCTCGTATGGTAACTTCTCTGGAGTCTTCAGAGAAGGACTGAATCTGTATTGCCTCCCACCTCTGGCTGTACTGCTAGACGAAGGAGCAGACGGAGCGGCTGCGGCTGTCTTTCCTTTCTTACGAGGCGGAGGAGAAGGACGACGCGCCGGAGCAGCCGGAGCGGCGGCGGGTCTCTTCCGCCCTTGTTGACGAGGCGGGGAAGGAGGAGGCTGGCTGCTCGGGCGCACCGGCGCGGGCGGAGAAGGAGGCGGAGTGCCGCCACGCGCCGGAGAAGGAGGCTGAGTGCCCTGATCACTCGCCGGAGGAGGAGGCGGAGGCGGAGGAGGAGGCGGAGTGCCCTGACTCGCCGGAGGAGGAGGAGGAGGCGGAGGCGTCCAGTTCGGAAGGTTGATGAGCTCCTTCCGCCATAGGCATGGAGTCTTCAGAGAAGAACCCAGCCGAATCTCCCCTTCACCCGTAGGGTGGTCTAGCTGGAGGTCCTCAAATCCGTCCGTTATTTCATCCACCATCACCCTAGCATATCCTTCTGGAATCGACCGGCAGTGGTAGGTTGCGCCAGGTTCAGTAGGTAAAACAGAGCCAGCATCCGCCTTGACTTTGAAATTCATCCATTGCGTCATAAGGTGGCAATGTTGAGACTCTGTGATAGCATCCACGGGGTAGCTAGCAGGAGCCGTGAAGACAGGCTCCAGCTGAAACTGCTCGGTGGAAGCCATGCTGCTTCTCCGCTGAGATGGCGGGGTAGCTTCAGGGGAAGCTTCGGCAGGTCGTTTGCTGCGATTTACTTCTCGTTGCTCTAGCCCTTGTACCCTTGCGTGCAGCGCCTGCAGTTGGCTATGCTCCACTTTCTTCCTCCTCTCCTGGCATTTGTAACCCCCTGCGTCCGGAAACCCAGCCTTCCACAGGACGGAGCCTGGCATGCCTCGTGTCCGTCCAGGGTGCTCAGAATTCTCGAGGGCCATTGTGAGCTCGTCATTCTCTCTGTCTGGAACGAACATCCCTTGCTGCGCTGCCTCGATATACTCCTGAAGCCTCGTGACGGGTATTCGCAGTTTCTCGTCCGTCCAAACGCACTTTCCTGTTACAGGGTCCAAGGTTCCGCCAACCCCGAAGAACCAAGTCCGGCAACGGTCTGGCCAGTTCAATATCTGAGGTTCGACCCCTTTAGCAATCAGGTCATTCTCAGCCTTGTCCCACAAAGGTCGGGCTTTGAGGTAGCCACCTGACCCCGTGCGATGGTGATGCTTCTTCTTCGCATCATTTTTCTTGTTTGTCGCTGACATCTTCTTACTCTTGTCCGATGTCTTGTGGGCCACAAATGCGGGCCAGTGATCTCTGATCTTCTCATACTTCCCTTTGAATTCTGGTGTATTTTCTTGGTCGACAAACGATGTTTTCAGCTCATTCTTCCACCTCCTGAATAGTTCTGCCATCTTCTTAAGAGCATGAGACTTGATCAATTGCTCTTTAACTGGCTTCTCCGGATCCTCCTCTGGCGGTAGGGTGAAATTTTCCTTAAGCGTTTTCCAAAGATCTTCTTTCTTCATATTGGAGACATAAGACACCTCAGGGTCTTCATTCTTAGGCTTTAACCATTGGTGGATACTGATCGGGATCTTGTCCCTAACAAGAACCCCGCACTGAGCAGCAAATGCATCCTTTGTCCGGATGGGTTCAATCGGTTGGCCATCGCGCGCGATTGCTGTGATCTCAAACCTTTCATCCGAGCGCAACATTTTCTTCGGGCCTCGTCTCCTTACCGAAGTTGTGCTCGATCCGGAGGGCTAGAAAAAAGAAGAAAGACGAGAGTTAATTAATATGTGTACATACGAAAATAATGAATGCATCAATTACCTAGTCAGCACAGGCTTAACTAATATATATACCTGGCCGAAATCGGTTCGGTCACCGGAGCCGTCATCACGGTCTCCTTCTTGTACCGGCATTGGGTCACCGGAGCCATCATAATCATAGCCTTCTTCTTCACCCTGTCCTTCCAGACCATCGGTGTCGTTGAGAAACGACAAGACGACATCACTTCCTTTTGCGATTATGTCCCCCAACATCGCTTCTGTTGCTTCGTCTCGAGGGTGCTCCATAGTTTCTGCAAATATTTACAACATGGCAATTGTTATTCAAACATGATAGATAGATATATTAGTGGCAAACGTAGAACTAGCTAGCTAATCACAATAAGGAATCATATTAGTGGCCTTGACGCTGCTTCTCAAGGGTTTGGGGTGGCCTCAGCAACGCTTCAAGGGTTTGGAGTGGCCTCGACAACGCTTCAAGGGTTTGGGGTGGCCTCGACGACAACGCTCTTTTAACTTGGTAAATTTGGGTGGCCTCAAGAGAGTTTGTCGTTAAGGGGCGCGACGGCCCCCGTCCCCCCTATATTTTTTTTTCTTCTCCTCTATTCCTTTCTTCTTCTCCTCTTTTTTTTTTCCTTTTTTCCTCTTCTTATTTATTTCTCCTCTTCTTCTCCTTTTTTTCCTTCTTCCTAAACTAAACATAAACTAAAATAATCCTCAAACTAAACGAAACTTCTCCTCCTCCCTTTTTTATTTCTTCTTCTTCTTCTTCTTTTTTCATCCTAAAACTTTATGAACAAAATTACAACAGAAAAAAATAAAAATTCTATGAACAAAATAAAAATTCTATGAACAAAATTACAACAGAAAAAAATCATAAAAATTCTATAAAAAAATGACATATTCTTTGCATATGAACATACAAACATTTGCATATTCTACAATAATATCACCCAAAAAATCTATGAACAGAAAAAAATCCTAACTTTTGCATATGAACATACATACATCATCATCATCATCATCTACTACTACTACTACAATATGAACAAAATAAATAAATATATATGTGAACAGGGGGCCTGCTTCGTCGTCGGC
>NC_057796.1:20822934-20823861 GCF_018294505.1 Triticum aestivum
GCGAGGTCGGGGCAGGGCTCGGCGACGGTGAGGTCGGGGCAGGGCTTGTCGAGGTCGGGGCAGGGTGCGGCGAGGCCGGGGCAGGGGCGACAGCGACGACGGAGACGGCGGATGGGGGCGGCAGCCTGGCGGCGTCGATGTCGTCGGCGTCATCGGGCGGCAACTGCAAGATGAGAAGTGAAAATTTTCACAAGTCCTGCTTATATACCCAGAGCATTGGTTCCGGTTCATAGCACAAACCGGGACCAATGCACCCTTTAGTCCCGGTTAGTGCCACCAACCGTGACCAAAGGTCAGTTTTCAGCAGCCCAAAGGGCGGGAAGCGTCGGCCTTTGGTCCCGGTTGGTGGCACCAACCGAGACTAAAGGTAGGCATTGGTACCGGTTGGTGGCACGAACCGGTAGAAATGCACCCCTTTAGTCCCGGTTGGTGCCACCAACCGGGACCAAAGGCCTTGCGCTGGCACGGTGCGGTGTGTTGTTTAGTCACACCTCGCTAGCTGAGGAGCGGCCACACATGTTTATAAGCGCTGCCGCGCCATCTCCATTGAACTCCTCACTACTGCAGGCCTATGGGCCAAATCTCACACCGCTATGCCTGTGGGCCTGCTGGGCCTTCTGCGGGTCTGAATCCTGGCCCATGGATGGGTTTCTAGTCGTATTCAGGCCTTGGTGGCCCAGTAGGTGGCATTTTTTTATTTTTTCCCACCTTTTTGTTTTATTTTTTGCTTTATTTATTTTGTTTTGTTTCTACTTACAACAAAATACTTATTTATTTTATTTTATTTTGTTTATAATTACTTATTTATTTTATTTTATGATAATTCTTTTTTCTATTAAAGTTCGTAACAAAAAAAGTTCTTTATGAAAATTCTTTTTTCTTTTAATGATTTTGAACAGAAAATACTTTGATAATTTTAGTTTCATA
>NC_057796.1:20824668-20838199 GCF_018294505.1 Triticum aestivum
AAGGATCAGGGTTTCATACGGAAACTCGTCTGTTACAAAGGGATTTTATTTTTTTGAACTTATTTGAACTCCATAGTTTTTCTGTGTTCAAAATGCATCATTCAAAACCACATCATCAATTTTCAACCCTTTCTGACTTCATTTGTTATTTTCATGCATTTACTGATTAGTTTAAGCCATAAGACCATGAAATTGAAAAGCATTTGAAATGAACTCTGAAAAGGTTGAAAGTTGGCATGGTATCATCATTTCACGCACATAGCATGTGCAAGAAAGTAGAGAGGGTTACGGCAAAAACTGGATGCACTTCGTGTACAAAACGGACAATCTCTTTTGAAGTATTAGGGTTTCATACGGAAACTCGTCTGTTACAAAGGGATTTCATTTTTTAACTTATTTGAACTCCATAGTTTTTGTGTGTTCAGAATGCACAATTCAAAGCAACATCATCAATTTTCAACCCTCTCATGAATAGATAAGTGACCAAATTAATAGAAGTTCATCATCACATTAAAACCAAAGTACATACATAGTTCTCATTGAACAACATATAGCTCTCCAGAGCATCTAATTAAACCATACATTGAAATTATGTAAAACTTTTCAATGCAACAACAAATGCTATCATAATCGCAACCAAGGTAACAACTGATCCAACTGCATAATGATACCAAGCCTCGGTATGAATGGCATATTTTCTAATCTTTCTAATCTTCAACCGCATTGCATCCATCTTGATCTTGTGATCATCGACGACATCCGCAACATGCAACTCCAATATCATCTGCTCCTCCTCAATTTTTTTTATTTTTTCCTTCAAGTAATTGTTTTCTTCTTCAACTAAATTTAACCTCTCGACAATAGGGTCGGTTGGGATTTCCGGTTCAACCACCTCCTAGATAAATAAAATCTATGTCACGTTGGTCGGCATAATTGTCATAAACAATAAATGAACCAAATAGTTATCGAAAGATAATATATACCACATCCGAATCATAGACAGGACGAGGGCCGACGGGGGCGGATACCAAAACCATCGCACTATATAATAACAAGGAATAATAAAAGTAAGAAAATTAGACAAGTATCTATCTGAAGTAAGAATTTTTTCTTTCAGAAAAAAGATAAGAACAAGAGGCTCACCACGGTGGTGCCGGCGACGAGATCGGCGCGGGCGATCTACGGCGGTGAAGACGGGGACGGGACGTGACGGACCGCTAAACCTAGACAAATCTCGGGGAAAATGGAGCTCGGAGGTCGAGTTTCGAGAGAAGAAAGATTAACTAGTGTGGCTCGGACATTTCATCGGACACCTCATGTGCATAGGAGGTGAGCTAGAGCACCCAAATGCCCTCCCCTCGCCGGCCAGAAAAACAGAGCACAGTGGAGTGCTCTGCTGTGGCATGGGGTATATATAGGCAACTCATTTGTCCCGGTTCGTGGTAAGAACCGGGTAAAGCCAAGCAATTTGTCCCGGTTCAAGCCACGAACCGGGACCAATTGTTGTGGGCCAGGAGCGAGGACCATTGGTTCCGGTTCGTGCTTGGAACCGGGACAAATGGGTCCATACGAACCGGGACCAATGCCTACGAGGCCCCGGCCGGCCCCCTGGCTCACGAACCGGGACGAATTCCCCCATGGGTCCCGGTTCGTGACTGAACCGGGACTAATGGGCTGGCCAGGCCCAAACGAAAGCCCTGTTTTCTACTAGTGTATGCCGACGAGAGTGTGCAACTCCGCGGCTAGGCGTGAACACCTCCCACGGCAGTTCGTGTGCGACTGTGCAGATGAGATTGTGCGACTCTGCGGCCATGCATGTGCGACAATGCTGACGAGAGTGTGCGACTCCGCGATCGTGCGTGTGCGACTATGCGGACGTGAATGTGCAACTCTGTCTTCATACGTGTACAACTATGCGGACCTGAGTGTGCAACTCCGTCTTCATACGTGTACGATTATGCCGACGAAAGTATCCGATTCCTTCTAGCCGTGCGTGAGCTGCTCTGCCAGCGAGAGTGGGCAAATCCATAATTTCTCACAAATTATATCTATGTATTTAGCAGCAATTGTAGCAGTAGCATATATCAAAAATATGTAGATCCAAGTAGCAAATCAACATCACTACGTGTATCTACAAACGTGAAGCAGCGCTATATCTAGATGCATCTACCGCCGAGCCTAGCTTCGATTAAGCCATCGCCCTACAGCTTCGATTAAGCCTCCATCTACATCTATCTACCAATTTAACGTCGTCCCCTACTCACCTGTTTCGATTAAGCGACCACCAGCTTCAGCCAGCAGCATGAGGCAAAGCACCTGCCTCTCATCTTCTGCTCAGGCAGCGTAAGAGGCAAGCTACAGAACCCGCATCGCTCGCCTGGGATCGTTGTTCAACAAGGTTCAAGCATCCAACCCGGGTGTGTACTGCGTCACAAGGTTCATCTACGCGACATCGAGCCATCAGCTTCCCGACGGCCGGGTTCATGGCGAGGCCGGTGCGTCGCGGTGGCCGCCGACAGCGGCGCCTCAGCGCTAGCGTGGTGGGTCGCCGGCGGCCGGCGCAAGTTGGGCGGGGGGCAGCCGCGCGAGATGTGGCGGCGGAGGCGGCCGACGCGAGCTGGCGGCAGCGCCGGCGGCCGATGCGAAGGGGATGGACACGAAGCGTGTGGAGGTGAGGGGATAACGACAGATGCCAGCCATCAGGGGGCCCGACCAGGTGGCACCTGACCCCACCCGCGCGGCTATTCGGGCGAGATCGTGTGGCCACGATCCGGCCGCTCGCTTCGACCAGAAAGCGCGCGCGCATGAACTAGGTTTTAGGTTTATTTTTCTTCCTTCAAGTGTAGCCATAACTATTGAGGAGTTAATATCTCTAAGGCTCATCCATCCAATATATGCAGATTTGAGATGCCACAAGTTGGGATCCATCTTGGTTATAAAAATACGGTCCAAACGTGCGTAGTTGGCCTAGATCAAACAACATGTCGCGAATGGGTAGTTGGCCTAGAATTCCTTCAGAGCCTTGGTCATATGAGGTGAAATTAGGGCATGGCCATCGCTCCAACATGGACCAATACTCCGCCTATCCATGTAGGCTCGGATGCCAAATGGATGCACAGGTACATCCCTGTAGCCGGCTGCTTCAAAGGGGAAAAGGTGAAAGTAGCAAAAAGATGAGAGGAGAGGAGTAAAGAAAGGATAGAGTAGGGCCCATTTTGATAAAATGCTACTGCATCCCGCGTTGGGCATTGATCACATTTATTATTAAAAACTACATCATTTCTGGTAAGTCACAAAGCCCAGTATAAAGACAACTGCCCCCACAAGAATATGTGCAGAGAATTGTTTATCAATACCCCACAACCAGTTGCCAAACATGTTACTTGCACTATGTGGGGATATAAATTTGAAACTACTTGAACTATGGCCCAAACTGCCCGAGCATACTTACACTCGAAAATAAGTGCTTAATAGACTCGTCATGCTAGGTTATCTCTAGTTAAGATGACACTTCTGTTTAGAAACCTGAGGAACATCTTCACTTTTAAAGAAATTTTGAGCTTCTACAATTTCATGTTATCAACCAGAACATCACTATGAACCATTGCATCGTACAAGGATTTGGCTGAAAACCTACTGTTCTGATGCAAATTCCATCGAAAATCGTCCGGTTCACCTGATAGCTGAATGGCCTCCACACGAATGAGTAATTCATTCCATGCTGGTAGGCAAGACACTAAAATGTCCCTACGGAAATAAATATCAGGGTTTTCTTGTCCCAAAACTTGTTTGATCGTGATAAATTTATGTCTGACAATCCTATACAAGCTAGGGTATTGCACCATAAGTGGGGTGGCTCCTAGCTAGGTGTCTTCCCAGAATCGAACCTGAGAACCATCCCTAGCTGAGAACCAAAAATATGACACCAGGTTTCCAATGAACTTGAGAAATGGCTTTGGATCCCACGTACTTGTTACCAATGATTTCCTGCGCGCCACACCATTTTTAGTGAACAGTTTATAAACCCATTTGCTGAGAAGAGCGGTGTTTTTAATTTGGCTTTGGATCCCACGTACTTGTTATCAATGATTTCCTGCGCGCCACACCATTCTTAGTGAACAGTTTATAAACCCATTTGCTGAGAAGAGCGGTGTTTTTAATTTGAAGATCTTGAGTTCCAAGTCCACCTTGCCTTGTAGGTCGACATAATACACTCCACCTAGCCAGGCGACATTTGTTTGATTCATTATCACACTGCCAAAAAAATCTTGGATCTAAATTAATCGAGACGCTGAAGAACCCCTTTCGATAGGTGGAAGAACGACAACATGTATAAAAACCATATTGCTGAGGACGGAATTAATCAAGATCAATAGCCTCCCATATGACATGAATTTTTCCTTCCAACCGGCTAGATGTTTCTCAAGTCTCTTTTTCACGTGCTTCCACTCAGAGATGGTTAAACACCAATAGTGTATGCGATACCTAGATACCAAATCGGAAACTGCCCGAGCTGGCAGCAAACTCTCATCATACCCAGGTGCAAATTCCGCAACATTGCCAAAGCAGAAAAGTTCGCTCTTATGGAAATTAATTTCGAGACCAAAGATCTCCTTAAACACATAAACACAGCTTGAGATTTCTCACTTTATCTTGGTCATGATCCATAGAAAGTATAGTGTCGTCCGCATATTCTAGAATAGATAGACCTTCTTCTACCAAATGAGGAATGGCTCTGCTAACCTGACCGGCCACCTTAGCCGACTCAACAAGGGACGGTAACATGTCAGACACAATGTTAAACAAAATATGGGATATGGTGTCCCCGGCGAAGCCCCTTCCTAGTCTGAAAGTAGTTGCCACCATCATCATTAACTTTCATGGCCACACTACCTCCAGAAACAAAACTATTTTTCATAAACTAATTGTAGTGCAATTTTTTTTAATATTTTGTAGTGCATTTTATTTCTTTCCCCTCTTTTCACACATTCTCCTTGGCTAGTTTTCATCATTCTTTCGATGCCCCAATTTTCAGATCTCTCTCTAATTAATTATCGACATGCTGGAACTACACTTTTCAACGGGCATAACTAAACGCATGGGATACTACCTCAGATAGTATCTATCTTCAGTGGTCAGCATTTGCGTAGATCATATCTAATCGCATGGCAGCAGACAATGCCACTTTGCAACAATGTAAGAAACTTCTAGAAAGGATGTGGAGAGAGCATTCAGAGTGCTCCAAGCTCGTTGGTGTATTGTTCGTGGAGCTGTAATGATGTGAGAGTCTGACAACTGAAGACATGTTGTGTTATTTTGCACAATATTATTATCGAGGATGAGGATGAAGGGGCAACCGAGCGCCTGATTTTAAGAAGTTCCAAGTACAAGTCCACCTCTCGCAACAAAATGCAAAGCATATTGTGAACTTTCTCGAGATCCATCGGAATTTTCGAGATTAAACCGTGCGCGTGCAACTATTCAATGATCTTGAGGAGCATATGTGAACCCATATTGAATACCAAAGAGTTTATTGTTTGAATTGTGCACTTGGAATCAACTTTATGTTTGAACTATTTACTTTTCACAATGAACAAATGTTATTTCCGTGTGATATCCATGTTTATAATCGAGATTTGCATAGATTTAAGGTTTTGATACGAGGAGTGTAGTTGTCTAACATGACATTTGAGGCCCATCTATCCAGGATCATGTCCGGACATATCCACGATGTTTTTTAAGAACACAGTACAGACGCACACGCTCATATATACACGCATACACTCATTTTCAATGAACACACGAGCATACCCTATCCCTATGAGCACCTTCGAAAGACTAAGACGGAATATCATTTTCAAATTGACGAAGTACCACACTCGCCTCGTAGTCGACGGGAATGTCTCCTTTACTAAACACGTCGCTGAAATTTCTAAAATAAATCCACGAAAATGCGAGCGCTAGGAATAGAGACCTGGTGAACTGGGGTTACCATTGTACTACTAACCATCAAACCACATGTTGGTTCGCCATGCCCACAATTTTAGAGAGCCGGATTTGTCCAGTCGGCTAGATGCTCTCACAAGGATTATGGCCCGCGGGCGGCCGAGCGGGGCAACCCTAGCCGCCGGCTTCCCTTTCCCCCCTCTCTCCCTCCCCCGCCGCCGCTGGGCAAAGCCCTGGTGGCGCCGGGAAGCTTTTCCCCTCTTCTGCTCAGCCTCGGTTGGCGCGGGACGATCTGGCCGGGTAGGGGCGCCGCGCTCGCAAGGGGCCGGTGGCGCAGCTGCAGACGCGGGTGGTGACGGCGGGCGCGGCGACGTGGGCGGCAGGGCCACGCGCGTGAGCGGGTTGCGCGGCGGCTTCGGGTGGCGGCCCTCTGGCGGTTGCGGGCGCCGTCGGATCGCCCGATCTGGTGGCCTAGCGGGCGGCGCGGGTGGCGGGCGTCGTGGCGGCCTGGTCCGGGGCGTTACAGGGAGCGGCAGCTCGCTCTTCGGGCGGGCGGCATGGTGGGCGGCGGACTCGGGCCGGCGGCCTGGATCTGGGCAGATCTGACAGTGCGGTGTGGGTCCGGCGAGGTGGTGTTGCTTGGGATCCCTCGGTCGGCAGTGGGGCAGCCTGCTGCTCTTTGGCAGTGGTGGTCCATGCTTCAGGAGGTCGGTGGTGGCGGTTTGTCTCTCCAGCTTGTCGCGACGGTGCGGATCCGGTAGGCGGTGGTGGATGTCGTTCGACAGCGTGCAGGTGTAGGGAGCCGACTTAGTCCGCACGGGTGCAAGCTTATGCGTTAGTGCTCTTCTCCCTTGTTACGTTGTGGTGGCTTCGATCCGAGGTTGCTCGTCGGGCGTCGCCGTGCCGTCGGACAGATCGGCACCATTGACCACGGACATGGCGTCGTTTGAGCGTGCTCGCGGTGGCCGTCGGTAGTCACCGGGTTGTCTCCCCCTGGTCCACCTGGACCGGATGGGGATACAGGCATGGTCGCTTCCTATTGTGGAGGTGCCGACCCAAACCCGCTGGCAGATGCCGGGCTAGGAGTGAAAGATGGTCCCTTTCACTAGTACTACTGTGGTCGGGTGCTCGTGATGGAGATGGTCGGCGGTTCCTAGGGGCATGGATGCCGAGGCGGCGGCCCCGGATGGTGGGCTTCATGGTTGGCTTTCTGGTAGGCTTCGTCGTGGCGGTGGTGGCTCCATCTTTAAGTCGTGAGGGCGACTAGGAATGTAGTGACGGGAGGCCCAGGACTGCTCTGGCAGTGCCCAGATCTGGGGTGGGCAAGCTTGACCCTCATTGTGGTAGTGGCCGGGTCTCCTCGTGGTGGTGCAGGCGAGTGACCGAGCCAAAGCTCCGCGTTTCTGGCGCCGACGACGGCGACGCCTGTAGGTGCCGCTTGCTTCTTAAAGACGGCGTCGTGGATCCTGTACCTGTGCCAGGGCTCGCGGTGAAAATCGTTGTTTGCTCTCAGACTCGGCAGCGGCGACGCTTCGCGCTGTGGCCCTCCTGGGGCCGTTGTCTTTGAGCTCAGGGTCCCTGTCTGAGCTCGGCTAGGTGTTAGGCTTGTTCTAGGCTTATATTTTATCTGTTGATCTGTTGTGTAAGGGGCCTCCTCCATCATATTGTATCATTCGGTCATGTATTCTGATTTGTTGCTTTATTTATAAAGTGGGATGAAAGCCTATTTCGACATAAAAATATATGTATTTTTTTTCCGAGCGTTCGGTGAGACAGACCCTCGCGCATCGTCTATCGGCCGCGATTTCGTCCGTGCTCCATGGCCACCACAACTAGAGTACGTCGCCGCCCGATTTGCTCTGAGTGCGGCAACTTGATCGAAGCGACCAGCACTGGCCACCCATGAACTAGAATCACACCTGCCGCCGTCGTCCTCAGGTACGAGACATGGGGCCGCAGACGGCGCACCCTGAGGACCATTTCGACCACCCGATCGACGAGGTGCCAGCCGTTCCCCTGCCGCTGCCATCATTTCCTCGGCGGCGGTTGGATTCCGTGCATCGTTGAGGCAGGCGGAGGAAACCCCACGGGGACAAACGGAGCAACCCCATGTGGACTGTGGGGGCATAGCGTCGAAGCAACGCCGATGAACTGGTCGTGGGCATCAAGTGGATCCAAGGCACGCTCCATCTTCTCGCCACGCGCACTCCTGCCTCTCCGCTGCAGTGGTCCGTCTTCTTTCACTGCTCTCCCGATCTCCTCACAGTGGTGATGTTTCATACTGTAGTATTTTGCACATCAGGTGTTTGACGAAATGTCCAAGTGAGTAGGAGCAGCTTTCACCCTTGCAGCGACTTGCAATCTACATTTTGTTAATTCCCCCCTCACACGTTTGAGTAGCAGCTCCGAGTTAGCGCCACCTTCATGGCCTATGGCTGCGGCTACGTGATGGTGTGCGGATTCGTCGCGGATAATGCTACACTGTCGCTCGAGGACGACGCCTCACCCCGGTGCAAGAAATGGAGGCTGCTTCCTGGACGCCCTCAAGTTACTCGATGAAAAGCACAGGAGAAAGAAACTGCGACGACCACAACAACGACATGTCAGTAACAACAACTTCCTTGCCTAAACTATCTTCCTATATTTCCTTTTGTAGATTAATGTGGTGTGAGCATGCATAGTTTGTAGCATGTATAGGTTAAGGTTACAACCACAAACCATGACATAAATTTTACCAGTAACTCCCATTATTTGGACAAAAGAAGGAAAATAATATTGTGAACACAAAAGAAGAAGAAGAAACCACCCCAAGCATATCCCCAAAATATGTATTCGAAAGAAGTCCAATGTATTAAACGAATGGCTGAAAATAGCCTTAAAACATCACCATGAGCTATACAAGCAGAAAAGGGTCAAACTTCAGTAAGGTAGATGCCCCTATCTAAATGGCACAAACTCAAGCTTCCTTACCTATATCCTGCTCTTCTTCTCCAGTAATTATGCATCAGCCGCAGGGGTCCTGCACATTCCCTCACTTCATTAGCTTCTTACCCAAGGCGCCACCTTTCGCAGTTGCGCCGCATGCCATGAAGGTTGTGCCGTCTCGGCTCCTTCAGCGAAATTAACCATGAGTCCCGATTCGATGGGAGCTGTAGCATTACTCTCTGGCTCCACCTCCACAGACATGGTAGAGCATGTTGCTGGTGGTTCTTCCTCTAGTGCACGTGCTTCCTCTTGGATGTGATACTCATGTGCTGGTTTCTCAACTGCAGCTGGTGTCTCCTCATGATCACCAGTGATGGACAAAACATTCGGCCTGTTAGGGTGGTTCCTCGCCTCTGTTTCCCACGTTTTTCTTGTTTCTTCAGCCACATCAGGATGGAGAGCAATCTCCTTCAGCTCATGAAGGTGTGTGATTTTGATGCCGGAAAGGCCAACCAGATCCTTGCAGATCAGTTGGAGCGACATAATTTCTGGTTGAGCTCCATCTTCTATTATTAGGACAGGCGTTCCCACAACTTTCAGGACAAGATATAGACGGTGCAGGCTCCTGAACTTCCCTTCTTGTATGACGAAACCACCATCGATGCTGTTAGAAGTCATCTTGAGGTACAGCAAGACAGGCATGTCGCCAAGGACCGACAGAAGATATTGTGTCACAGACAAGGTGGTCGAAATGCTTAGCTTAGTGAGATCACGAAACAAGGCTACAAACTTGGTCAATGTGGCTGAGTTGGAGTTGCCATGTAGCTTGAGCGAGCTGAGATGATATATATGTCCTGTTCTCAAATTGTAGTGTTGACATACTTGATCTAGAGCAGTAAGCGTACCTTGAGGCAATCCTTGGAAGTAAAGGGACAGGGAGCGAACACTGTCTTCACCCATCGGAGTTTCAATATACTTTTGGATGGCCTTGGAAAGGTGTTTATTCATGTCGACCTGACCTTGTTCAGTTTCCTCGCTCTCACACCATATCCTGACCTTGTTCAACCTTTTCATATGGTCCATAAGTTGCAAAAAACCCTGACCCTTGTCGGCAACAAATCCTGAAACGGTCTCTTAACATAATTTCTTTTGGCACCTTCTCTGTCTTGACTGGGTTTTGAAGCTTAAACTTTCCAATCAGATGAATCAAACAGGGTAGTCCAATAGCTTCCACTGGGAGCACATTCACCATTGTCTTGCTTACATCAAGTGTCTCTTGCAACTTTAGTTGTGCAATTTCCTTGGGAATCACGTTGATATTGGGCCCTAGGCTTAGGTATCTCAGATTCCATAGCATGCATATCTCTTTAAGATGGCAATCTTTCACATCAATGCACCCTTCCAGGTCCAACACTCGTGTAAGTTTGTACTTGTTAAAACTGGAAATAGCATCACCTGCATTCCCTATGACTGTCAGAGACCGGACACGAGATAAATCGATGTTAGGCACCATTCTGGAATTTGCACTGCTGCTATCATGGATGAAGAAGTGACGGACTTTTTTGTGCTGAGCACCAAATGGCATGATGAATTTTGTAGACATGGACTTGTGCAATGTGAACGTGTGCATGATACCATAAGCTTTGGACGTCTTTCCCATGACATTGCTGATTGAGACAACAGGCAGAATGATACTCCGGTTGAGAAATGTCTTGAAGTTTTCCTCAGCTACAGTTTGGTGCCTGCCATGATAATGGCGTGCGTATCCTTCAGCCAACCATCGCCTGATTATGACATTCTTCTTGAAGGGATGATCAATTGGGAATATACCTAGATACAACAAGCAGGTCCTGACAGTGTAATCAGACAAACTGGTGTAATTTTCCCAAAGCACACCTCGAAGCCTTGCAAAGTTAGGTTCGTCGTCTTCACGTTCCAGATAGGTACCCAGGTCGTTGCACAATTTGTTGCAGAATCTCCCCGTAAGTACATTTTCACAGCTCAATTGGCAGGCCACACTATACAGAGCAAGTGGAAGGCCACCACATTTCTTCAGGAGTTTTGCCGAACCCAGCAATAACTCAGGTGTACATTTTCCCAGGAGCGCTATTTTTCGAGAATCTTCTTCTTCAAGACATTTCATGTTGTACACATAACCAAAGGTACATCTATCCTCTTCCCTGGGATGATTGCAGCATCTATTAGCTACGGACTGAGTGGCTGTTGTCACAATTATTCTGCCATTGCCCCTGAAGGCATTCCTCAGTGCATTCCAGTGCATCAAGTGTTTGCCCTTAATGTCATCAATGACAATTAAGTACCTGATAGACAGATAATTAATGGAAATAAGAATTTAACAGACATAAAGCACCAGGTAATTTAACGAACATATAGAAGCGAACATGTTTCTCGTCATAACAAATCAGAACTTCTAATTTTGTTTAACATATTTTTAGCAAAATCACTGCACCATAAAATATGCTTAAATCAACGTTTTAACATAATTGCTAGCAACAAATAGCTTTATCCAAAGATCTTATCTCAACTCAGATATATATTAAATCAGATGATTCACAGTTTTTATAAGGGTATCATCAGATCAAGAATACTGTTGTTTTCAACAGTGGCACCACGACTTGCTTATTGGACCACAGGTCCTTGGTTATGTACAATACCTATCATTTAACAACACCCTATTTTATATCATGTCGTGCATAGAAGTCATGCCAGGGTGGCTGAGGTCACTTGGGCCGTTCTGCTAAATGTTAGATTTACGCGAGCTCTTGTAGCCACATAGGACATAGCTAGTGGCTTGGGATGAACTACTTGTGTGCCAATTCTAGTAGAGTTAAACTATGAGTCAGATTTCTTCATATGGGATTTGTTTTTGTTGGCGGTCAATTTTCTGTGCAGCCTATGCATGCGGGTATACAAAACATTATTGGCCCTGTCTTCCTTTTGAGCATTGGTGGTTTCTCTGTCTGTATAAATGAGTACAAATATATGAAAATGACTTATTGTGCAAACTCTGATCATCATAAGAGAAAGTTGATTTAAGCGTGGTTGCAGATTGTTGATAATCTGTTGCTATTTGGGAGTAGGAAAAAGATTGACTAGCCTGTACTACTGAGTAGGCAGGAGTGTGAAACCAAAAATAATTGATGCCTAGGATTTAATCACCCTCACCTGTCCTTGTGGTATTCTGTGGGAGATGTTGTGGAAGACCCTTCCCCCAGCTGAAGCTTTTCTTGTATATGTTTGACGATCCCATTGGCATCCTTATTATCCAATGAGTGCCCATCAACCCAAACACAATGGAGTGATCCTTCATTGTGGACAGTATCGTAGACTGCCTTTGCAAGGGTTGTCTTTCCTGAACCACCAAATCCAACTATGGCGACCACCCGTAGCTGAGGTGCAGCCAGGGTGTTGTTACTTGTGCCCTCTGCTTCATCTTCGTTTGGTTCGATGTTGAGCAGCCTGCGAAGCTCCATGGTGGCCTCCGCGATACCCACAGGATGACAGCAATCCTGCACAAATCCCGCTGATTGGTGCATGGTCTCGTTGTTCGATGCTTGGGCACCATCAGGGAGCATGGCAGCATTCAACGCCCGGTTGCGTGCTTCGGCCACGCGGTTCCTGAACTCCTTGATCTTGGCAGCAAACCTGAGACGGGTGCGGAACGTCCGGATGGCATGAGCGGACCGGCGAGCCCGCGATGTTCCTGGCTTGCAGGTGACGCGGTGCAGGAAGCGCTCGACGCAGTCCTCGATATCATGGGTCAGCTCACGGATCTCCTCGCCATACACCCTCGCGACGGCTGTGCGAGGAGGGGCAGCCATGCTCTGGTGGTCATCTACGGCTGCGGCCAGGATGCCAAGGTCTGTCTGAAGAGATGAGATTTCAGTTTTGATGTTCTTCCACATGTCGTACTTCTTGCCGAGCTCCCTATTCAGTCTCCCCATGACGACGTTTGCGAAAGCTGTCGCTGCTGCTTTCTCTGCCACTAGCCCCGCCGGTGATACCATCCCTCAATCGATCGACTGCTTTGGTGGATTCGCAACGAGGATCAACGTGGGAGGAGGGGATGGGGGACAGAAAAAGGGCACAAGCCAAGCCAGCACTCGTGGGTAAGTATCATTGCTTCAGCTATGGAGTAAACAACTTAACTAGATGTTTATTTCAACGGGAGCCTGCAGGTTGCACCAATGATTGTCTCTAAAAAAACCAGCGATCTCTATCATGATGAACTGTTTCGTGTATTAAATTAGTCGATACTATCATGATCATTTCCTTCCACTAGAGCTGTTTGATACACTTTGACCGGCATCGAATTTCAAAGATGCTTTTTTGGCCCATTGGAGACGGTTTCCACCATGACATAGCGCCGCACCAGCTCATGTGGCAACTTAGTCAACAAAGTAACAAAAAATACCAGAATTTTTTTTCAACTTAGGAGAAACAGAAATATTTCATAGGAATTTAAATAAGATTCTATTAATATTCTTAGGTGTGTAACGGGCATAATTATTCTATTAAAGCCATGGATTTAGATACAAGTAATTTTTTTTCATTTTTGTATGTATTAATTTTTTCATCATGAAAATGTCAAGATGATTCCTTTTTTTATTTATATTTCTGTCTTTTCTACTGTCAGCCT
>NC_057796.1:20838622-20843138 GCF_018294505.1 Triticum aestivum
TGTGTTTCAGTTCCATAAGAGTAGTTATGTTTTGACGTTGGCTCCCAAGCCTATCACAACCCTTCTCCTTCTCCTTTACCCGAGCTTGGGACCGGCTATGTCGAGACAACATAGTTTAAATGGTCAACATGTCCTCATTTAATTTTGAAAGGAAATGGTCAACTCGACTTAATTTATTTGGGGAAAGGAAAATTGGAAATAGTCATGGCATCGAAACAAAAAACAAAAGTTGTCCACATCCCCTTATTTAATTTTGAAAGGTAAATGACCCACTTGACCTAATTTAGTGTGGAAAAAGACAAATGCCGCCCGACAAAAAAATAGAGACAAATTGTCCACTTGTTCTCAAATCAAAAAGAAAAAGAAAAATACACATGGCTGATGGCTCACCCAATAATCTGCTATGCACGCCATGTTCAAGCCGGTCTTTTGTCCATCCCTCAACAAGTTCATATGGTTGGACCTTGAACGGAGAGCAAGTTCATAGAGAACTGGGTAGAAAGTCCACTCTTAATCTCACTTCTTGCACCTTAATCTGGAGAAAGCTCCCCATTATTCCGTTCTTTGATTTCTTCTTCCTAGGCGCAGTTACAGAGTTATTTCTCGAGTTCTTTGTCCATATCATTGCTGTTGTTATTAAAACATAGGAGACTAATTGATCTCTTGTTTAGTTTGCTTCAGGAACAAGGAGATGGAGGCGCCCATCAGTGCATCACAGGGAGCCATGCGGTCCCTTCCTGGTAAGCTGGAGTTGTTGCTATCAGGACCCAAGCAGGGGCTGCGGGCAGAGGAGAAGAACAAGCTCCGTTTCCTCCAAGCCGATCTCCAGGGACTGATCGATAACTACCTATTCGAGCCATCTGAGGTGGAGTCCCCTGCTTCGACGGCCAGCTTCTGGATGAAGGATGTGCGCGACATGTCGTATGACATCGACGACTTCATCTACGAACTCACCAACGTCGGTGACGCCACCGTTGCCAGGATCAGTGTCGTCCAGAAATCCCCTCGTGTTAAGATCTCTCGGTTTCCGGAGAAGCTGAAACGGCGACAATGGATCTCCGATGAGATCTCAGGGTTCAGGACTCGCGTCAAGGAAGCCATTCAACGGCACAAAGCCTATCTTGGTGGCTGCAGGTGGCAACCTAGCAGCAGCGGGGAGCTGGGTGAACACCAACACTCTGCTCCATCACCATGCTGCCAGGCTGCTATTCGCCTTATTGGTATGGACAGCTCCATCAAACAGCTTTGCGGATGGTTGGCTAACGATGGACAGCCAGAGCACAAGGTGGCGTCGATAGTTGGAACTGGTGGGGTTGGGAAGACCACCCTGGCCAGAGAAGTGTACAGTAAGCTTCGAGGCCAGTTCGAGTGCCGAGGTTTTGTGCGGATACACCGGAAGCCAAACATGAAGATGCACCTCGCTAGCATACTTTCGCAAGTTCGACGGCACCAGATCTCCGATGCTTGCGAGGTGCATAAACTGATCTTCGAGATCAAAGCACACCTGCAAGATAAGACGTAAGTGCTCTTTTCTAAGATTTTTTTCAATTCTACACTTGTAGATGGTCAAGTGTCCTAGGATCATATCCACTGCACCAGAGCTTGTGATTGTGATGCACCCAATCTAGGTTCATTCATCTAGAAGTTGACAAAACTTTACCAGAGCTCAAGAAATAAAATTGACAAATCATATATACTTATATATACTACTTAAAAAAGAGTAGTGTTCCTTTTCTTGTTGGGCAGAACGTTTCGTCAACCGGTTCTCCCCCTCCCACAACATCCCTGCACCGATTTTTTCGTCCAACTATTTTTGTCCCACCATGTCCTTTGTCTGCACCTTCCCCGTATGCTAATCAATCACCTTATTTTACTTACCTTGTGAACAAATTTCACCTTAATTTACTTACCAAATTTCTTATCAAACTATAAGGTAAATCATGGGCAGAATTTGGTAAGCATTTATTTACACAATAGTATTAATATGGGCAGGTAAATCACAGACATTTATTTACAGATTATTTGTACCCTGTTAAAACGCATGTGCATTGTTCTATCTCTACTTCTCTATATACTTATACGGTCCATACTTATATACTTAAAAAAAGAATAGCGTTCCTTTTCTGCTGGCAGAACGCTTCGTCAACCGGTTCTCCCCCTCTACACCATGGCCTCTCATCGGGTTTTTTTGTCTCACCATGACCTTTGTCTGTAACTTCCCCGTATGCTAATCAATTATTTCAATTTACTTACCTTTTGAACCAATTCCACCTTAATTTACTTATTAAAATTTTCATCAAACTATGGTATAACGTAAATCATGGGCAGGATTTGATAAATATTTATTTACACAACCGCATTATAAGGATAGGTAAATCCGAGTCACTGTACTAGAATATTTATATTCCTTTGCAATGCACGACATTGCCCTAGTCTCTTAATAAATATAGTAACTAATCAAAGTCCGACTTCGAATTTGGCCCATTATTACGATAAACACCGAATTTCTTATTTTTGTTTTGCAAGGTATACTTTGAATTTGGACATAACATCATTTTTAGTGTATTGTATTCGTTGCTCCTATGCACTATTTTTTGGAGATTTTTTAAAATTTCTAAATATGATAATAGAAGTCTGATGCACTGGTTGCACCATAGGTTGTGTTGCCGCGGATGCCCTATGGCACCAACCGGCCTTTTGCAGGGTGGCTCACTCCGGTGGGGGCTATCTTTTCTTTAAGTTCACTTTTCTTATCATATAAATCTAAATAGTTTATCCCCCCTATCTCAATTATCTTAACATGCCATCTCATCAAAGACTCACCACAACAACGCTAATTTTTTTAAAAGGTCCACCACAACATGCATTAGATTTTTTTTGTTATTAGTTGATCCCATTCATACATCCCACCTCATCACACATGCTATCTCATCAAAGGTCCACTTAACATGCATGAGAAAAAGTTTTCCATTGTATTCTTTGCCACTTACATAGAAAACATTTTTTGACTACACAATAATCAAATACAAAATACAATACTTTTTTTAGGTTTAGTTAATATATTATTAATTCAACTATACATGTTAAATATATTGCAATCTATTCCTGGAGCAACGAGTGGGGTATTCTCTAGTTTCAATTGTTTCCTTTTATTTTTGAAGTTCTCCTTTTCTTTTTTTCTAACAACATTTCGAAATTACCCATGAAATTTAATACAAATTCGATGATTTTTTTTAAAAAAAACCAAGAATTTGGAAAAGTTCATGATCGCAAATTTAAATAATGTTCGTGAATTGAAAGAAAAAAATCGGTGGATTTGGATTTTTTTTTTCGAATTTATAAAAAAGTTAACATTCTAATTTTTTTATGAGAATTTGAAAAAATGGTCATAAATTCAAAAACAAATTGCAGATTTGAAAACAACTTTATGAAATTAACAAAATTGTTCACAGATCTAAAATAATGTTCTAACATTTTAAAAATGCATGAATTTGGAAAAATGATCATGTATTTTAAAAAATTGAAAATTTTGTAAAACTATTTAGAAGATGTTGAAATGTTCAAGAATTTGAATAATATTCACAAAATTTTAAAATATTTTTGGATTTTAAAAATTGTGCGAAATTCCAACATTGTTCTCGAATTTTGAAAAGGTTCATGAAATATAATATAGTCATAAATTGTAAAATATGTTCTGAAATTTTGAAAATGGTCGTGAATTTGAATATATATTCGCAAATATAAACAGTGTTTGTTAATATAAGGTAGTTCACAAATTGAAAAGCTTTTCACATACATAAAATTCATGGATTTGAAAAAAATGTTGATGGATCTAAAAATTGTTCAGGTCTTTGAGATGTTCCTTAAATTAAGAAAGATTCATGGATTTAGGAAAGGTTCATGAATTTTGAAAAACATCCATGGATTTGAAAAATATTGTGAATTTTTGAAATGTTCACGAATTTAATATATATTCATACGTTTTTGAAAATTTCGGAAAGTGTTCCGAAAAATTTAAACACATATTAACGGATTTGAAAGTCTTGGTCAATTTTAAAAAATATTCAAAATTTAATACATGTTTATGAATTTGAAAAATGTTTTTGGATATGAACAAATGTTCTTGGGGTTCAAATTGTCACGAATTTAAAAATGAAAAAATAATAAAAGGAAGAAAGAAGAAAATGAAATGGAGAAATAAAAAGAAAGGGAAAAAATCAAAAGAAAATCATAAGAAAAACACAAGAACAAAAGAGTAACGCTACACTTAGAGAGCTTTACAGGGTTTCACAGGTTGACCATGAAACAACGAGACGTGGCAATTTGTGGTTGGCTATCAGTAGGGGAGGGGGGAGTTTAGTATGTGGGAGGCGTGGCCTGTAAGTAGCCCCCATAGGTTTATCATTTTTTAGAAAAAAAATACCGGCTACAGTGTTTTAGAAAGTTCCTAAAACTGGAAGGCAACGACACATGAGTGGGTCGACCCACCTAGTGGTTGCACACGCGGGAGTGCACG
>NC_057796.1:20843308-20857612 GCF_018294505.1 Triticum aestivum
GGCATGACCTTCATCTTTTCTATTTCAACTATTTCTTCGTTGCGGTCTCTATTGGACCATTAGACCTATTTCTCATAAAATATATGTTGAATTATTAGACCTATTTCTTGTAAATTTATAATATTTAAATCTTTTTTGGTCTTTTGGTCTAGCCTTCGGGTAGAAAATCAAAGTAGGAGCCAGGTTCGACCGTTGGGCTTTCAGGGCCCAGCTGCCCAAGTCTAGTTGGTAGTAGCCTCTAGCAATATGTGTTGGCTTAGAAATATACGTAGCGCAACTAAAAGCATGTATACAGGGATCATACCAAACACACTTATATTATATGATATACCATCATATATGTCCTTGCTTGTGTTAAGGTGTATTAGTATTGGAACCTCAAACAAAAGGAGTATTAGTATTGCTCTAGCAATCTGCATTGGGCTATATTTCCTTTCTTGCAACCCAAGTCTTGTGTACTATATATATGCCCCTTGGGCTATGTATAAAGATATGTTGCATCCATGATGCAATTGCTCTTTCTGGATGATGTGATTCGAAATCCCCGAAATATTGTTAAGTCTTAACTATAGGATATTTGATCACTTGAGAGGTTGAAAGTTAGTTTTTCCTGTTGTATGGAGGGACAAATCTCCATCCTACTTTTCTTTTTGCGAAATAAATCTCCATGTTAGTTGACCACACCTGCTGGTAGGATGGTCTACGGCTAACCCGAGAAGCTACTTTCAAAACCCTAGTTATGGAGTAGCATTTGGTTTGAGTAAATTGATTCACATCCCAGGAACATACATCAATCTTAAAATGAAGGATATATCATACAAACAGTATATGGGACAAACTGATCACATGGTGGATACAACGTCTTCCTACCCAATCACACGTTCTTTTATTCTCTAACATGGATGTCTCCCTTAGCGCCGATGTCTTCTCTTAGCATGGATTCTCCCTTAGCATGGATGTCTTCTCTTAGCGGGGATGTCTCACTTAGCATAGATGTCTTCTCATATTGTAGCCGCTCGACCTTCATAGTGGGGTGGGCATAAACACCAAGAAACAATTTTTTTACCTTGGATTCGGTTTGGATTTCCTTTTAGTGGCATCTAGCATTACAAAACCTAATGCATAGTTCACACGCCATCACCATTAGCTTGGTGTGCCAAGATGGAATCTCGCATATTGTCCAACCACTTCTTTTGCTTATCATCTTTGACTTGTGTCAGCAAACCATGGACTCCTCGGTGAACTTGGTGAGGCCAAGCTACTCAATGGCAACCCTGTGTGCCTCAAGTGTTGCTTCTTCCCCTCAATGGCCACTCTCTCTACCTCAAGTGCCACCCTCTTGTTCTCAATTGCGATCTTCTCAGCTCGCATTTCCATGAAAATCTTGTATCTTTCCTCCCTTTCTTCTCTCTTGTCACTTGCAAGCTCTTTCTTGGACCTAATCTCTCACCAAGATTCCTTCGCTGAGTTCTCTCCACACTTTGCCTTCTCTTTGCGAATAGTTCCTCACCCTTGGTCTTTGTGTGGCCGCCATCGGAACAAACCCGCCTGCACTAGCCTCACCATGTTCATCCATGTGGTTTGATTGTGAGCTTGAGCCAATGTTGTTCTTTTGCCTCTTTGATGTATTGGGGTTTCTGAATATATAAGAGCTTCCCACTTCTTGCACTTGTTGATCAAACCAATGGCTTTGCCCTCCTCCTTGTAGAATGTCATGGCTTGGTACATCAAGGCAATGGTGATTTTTCCCGATAGATGGCACTTTTATTAACTCAAAATGTAGCATCAAGAGGATACAACACATATGAGTATACACCCGGCCTCTGCATCACTAGGATGCATACAACCAACATGAACTCACAAACACCGTGCAAATAAAACGCTAACAACAGTGAAGTCGCATAAATCAAAACTGTGTGTAAGGAGAGGAGGGTGGAGGGCCTATCCATATATAGACTATAACTCTCTAAAAGACTTCTTTAAGGAGTTAACACCATCCAACCCCCGCATAAAAACCTTAACTCCTTAGTTTTTTTTTATGATAACTCAAAATTGTCCTCTTAAATATGAGCAGGATTTGCTCCTTCCCCAAAACTTCCTAAACTGAGAAAAGTGGTGGGAGGAAATTTCTTTCGCCAACCGTCACCTCCAGCCACCACCAAAGTCGCCACCGGCGAACTCTCTGACCATGCTACCCGCTCTGACGATCTGCATCATCCCCACCACGTGCATCTCCACCCATTCCCAGCTAGGACACCGCCTTTCGTCGCCTCTCAAGCTAGCCTCCTCCCGGTGTCGCCACCTCTCACCACCGAGGCAGAGATCGTGGCCACTGTCGCTGCTGACGCACCTCACCAACATCGCCTCCCAAGCCCCCCTCTCCCCAGCACACGTCCATTGAGGCTCCGGTTCGCCCCCGGCACCGCCGGCCGCCGTCATCGCCTCTCGAGCAGAGTAGCGACCTCGAGCTTCAGCGAAGATTGGAATCAGGATGTGGCAACTCTCACCGGCCAGTGCAGCTTATGGCCGTTGACGCAAGCAAGGTGTTCCAGAAAATGGCCAAAATGCATTTTTTTCCCTTTCCTTTTATTTTCGCCTTTTCTGTAATTATATTTGAAGTAGGATCTTTTTTATGCAAAAGAACATGCCAGAGCCAGTCCTAGAAGCTCCCACACCAGGTGGGGTCCGGGGAAGGATTATACTGCACAGTGCAATGCAGAGAGGCCGCGTCGAACCTACCACCTCTTGGCACAAGTGGGGAGCACTTCACCCCTGCTCATGATCACTCCTCCCCAAGTACTGCATAATGATTAATTGGCTCTTGCCTGCATGTTCCATTAGAGAATTGAGTGTTGACGGTTGCGACCTGCTGGTCAAGATTGAGAACTTGAGATGCATGTGTTAGAACTGCATAATGCTTTCGTTTGTGTTATATTGAACAAGTTGTTGTTTGGTCGTGTCACACTGTACAAATTTCTGTTACATTATGTTGAAATGTTACTGAAATTGGTAATTTTCTGTTATTACAGTCTGATGTGCATATGTTCAGTTAAAATTCAGCTTCAACTGAAAACCAAACAGAATGCTTGGTGACCGAATTTTTGGTTTTCTGATTTTGTGTGCAAAATTTTGGTTGTTATCTGTCACTGACCAAATTTATCAAAAATCTGAATTAGAAAACCAATTTATAGTTGAAAGCCGAACGCCCACTCTTACAATTATCATGGCCTCGCTCACCTTCATTTCAGCTTCGCCCGCAACATTGGCTCTTCGGTCTCCATTATATCCTTCACCCTACCTCCACAATATCCTCCACCCTCTGCCCCAGCTCCACCTCATTCTCGTCCTTCCCCCTCACCAGAAGGATGCTATCATCACTCCACCATCCTATGAAGAGATGGTTCTCCTTACTGTTTGGTTCCATGAATAATATGATATTTTTTTGGCAGGTACATAATTGTAATTGATAATCTGTGGGCATCATCAACCTGGGATATTATCAACCATGCTTTGCCGAAGGGAAATTGTTGCAGTAGGATATTAGCAACGACCGAAGTTGAAGCCATAGCACAGACATGCGCAGATACCTCCAAGTATATGCCTTCAAAGAAAGAAAGCAACCCCAAGTATATCTTCAAGAAGGAACCGCTAAGTGAACATGAGTCAAGAGAACTATTTTTAAGTACAGTTTTTGGCCATGAAGCTGAATGTCCTCAGGGCCTCAAGGAAGTTTCAAATGAAATTATAAAAAGAAGTGGTGGCAATCCGCTAGCAATTATTATATTGGCGAGTCTTTTTGCAGGTCAGCCAGCCAGCAGCATAGAGCAATGGAATTACATCAAGAATTCGCTGAGTTCTGATTTAAGCACGGATACTAGTTTGGAAGGGATAAAACAAGTCGTCAACCTTGGCTATGACAATCTTCCTCACAGTTTGAAAGCATGCATGCTATATCTATGTTTGTATGAAGAGGACTGTGTAATCTGGAAGGATGATTTGGTGAAGCAGTGGATAGCTGAAGGTTTCATCCACGCAATGGAAGGGAACAGTGGGAAGGAAGTTGCACAAAGCTATTTTGATGAGCTTGTTAACAGAGGAATGATCCAACCTGTGGATATCAACTGCAATGATGAAATTCTTTCATGTAGAGTGCACGACATGGTACTTCACTTTATTAGATACAAGTCCATGGAAGAGAATTTTAGCATTGCATTAGATCATTCCCAGACTGCTGTAAGGCTTGCTGACAAGGTTCGTCGGCTAGCTCTCCACTTCGGCAATGTCGAACATGCCACACCACCAATGCCAGCAAGTATGAGACTGTCACAAGTTCGATCTCTTGTCTTTTCTGGATTGCTCAAGTGCATGCCTTCCATTGTGGAGTTCCGGTTTATTCAGGTTCTGATCCTTAAATTTTGGGCTGATCCTGATAACAGGAGTGACAACCTTACTGGCTCTGATGACCTGAGTGGCAACATCACTGAACCAGATTACTTAAGTGACAATCTCACTGAACCTGATGATCTGAGTTGTAATCTAACTGAAATTTCAGAGCTCTTCCAACTGAGGTATTTTCATCTCGATGCAAGTCATATGAGTGTGGAGCTTCCAACACAGATGAAACGGCTAAAAGATTTGGTGGCATGGGAAATTGATGCCGATGTAACTGCAGTTCCATCAGATATTGTCGATCTGCCGGGCTTGTTCTTCCTCAGTATTCCTAGAGAGGCAAATCTGCCCACTGGTATTGGCCGCATGTCATCTCTTCGCACTCTGGGAGTTATCGATCTCAGCAAGAACTCAACAGAAAATATTATGTGCCTTGGTGAGCTGACCAATCTCCAGGATCTTCGTCTCACATGTTCCACATTACAGCCTGATAACCTGGAAAGGAACTTGGAATGCCTGGACTTGATAATTCGGAAACTAAGCAATCTCAAATGTGTAACTCTGGTACCTGTAGTCTCCTCTCATGTAAAAACTCAGGATGATGCCAGTTCTTCAAGCATGACCATTTCTTGGCATGGCTTCACTATGGTGTCCCTTTCTCCAGCCCTTCTTGAGAGACTAGAGTTGTCACGGCGCTGCTGCATCTTCTCCAGCTTACCTGAGTGGACCAAGGATCTTACGAAGCTTGGCATCTTAAAGATTGCAGTTAGGAAGGTGTCAACTGAAGATGTTATTATTCTCAAAGGATTGCCTTCCCTCACCTCTCTCTCGTTGTTCATCTGGACCGCACCCATAAGAAGGATCATCTTTGACAACAAGGGATTCTTGGTTCTCAAGTACTTCAAGTTAGTGTGTCTTGCACCATGCCTGGTTTTTCTGGATGGAGCAATGCCCAAAGTCCAAAATCTCAAGCTAGGCTTTAATGCTAATAGAATGGAGCGATATAGCTTGGTAGCTGCTGGGTTTGAGCACCTAACTAGCCTCAACGAGCTCACTGCAAAAATTGGGGGCACCGGTACTAATGAATGCTGCAGAAAGTCCACACATTTGGTGTTGGCTGATGCCATTATAAAGCATACAAGCACCCCCATCATCAATGTACAATGGTTGGATTGGCATTATTGTGGTGATGAAGAGAACTACATAGAGGCTCCAAAAGAAATACACGAATGGACTTCGGAAAAACAAGGCATGACAGCTGGGGAAAGCTCAGATGAACATGGAGTTCAAGAGAATAACTTGGAGAGAGATCCCAAGAAACCCGCCGATTTAAGGTGCTGCTAGATTAACTTTTATTTGTGCAATTTAGTTGCCTTGTAATTCAATCCCTGCTTTGATTTCGATACTGATTTTCATGAGATATCAGTGCATGGCTTGCTGTCACCAGGACTGATACGCTACCAGAATCCACCTCCCATGTGCAGAGTACAGGTAATCTTCTCTTTCGATTCCTTCTCATTTGGCTGTTCATCCTGTTAACCCAGCTTGTTGATAAAGGTTTTGACCACCACTGTTGTTTGATAGTCCATAACATCTCGGAGGCAGAGGATGAGTGGTTGGTACCCAGCCCTGGCGACGACGAGCTGGACCACGAGGGCACTGCAGTGGAGGAGGCGGTGCGGGTGGTGGAACAGTGGGACTTGCCAGCGGCCAGGCTCAGGCTTGTGTTCGAGTCGCCGGAGGACGCCGAGGAGTACCTTGCCGCGGCCACCTGCCTCGTTGGTGTGGCCGGTGCACACGTTGAGACGGTGCTGCAGGTCGCAATGGCACGGCTCGAGGAGGAGTTCCGCCAGCTGCTGATCGGCGGGACGGCATCGCTCACTATGGAGGACCCCCACGATTCTCTCGTCTCTCGGCTCTCGCTTACCGTACCAACATCCAATTGTGCATCTTCCATCGACGTAGACGACACATGGACCTCGGTCTCCGACGAGGGAGATGAGTCTGCGGGTTGGGGCACATCAAGTTCGGTCTCCGGTGGCGAGATCTCATCTTACGTCCCGGACACCATTAGCACCCTCAAGGGCATCATGGACGTCATGTATAGCTCGTCTTACTTCATTTCCCCGGATACTGTCAGCACTCTCAAGGACATCGCAGACGTCATGCTGTGCGCTGGCTATGCTGCAGAGCTTAGCCAGGCCTACAGTGAAGTGCGCCGGGGCATGCTTGTTGAGTGTCTTGCCACACTTGGGGTCGACAAGATGAACCTAGAGGAGGTGCAGCACATGGAGTGGGTCGTCCTCAACGCCAAGATGAGGGAGTGGATCCAGGCACTCAAGGTGGTTGTCCAGGGCCTTCTTGCTGAGGAGCGCCGCATCTGTAACCAGATCTTCGCAGCCAATGCCGACACTGTAGACGAATGCTTTACATGGGCAGCAAAGGGGTGCGTGCTACAGCTGCTTAACTTTGGTGATGCCATTACGATTGAGAAGAGATCGTCCGAGAAGCTGTTCCGTATTCTTGATATGTATGAAGCTCTAGCTGAGTTACTGCCTGAGCTCGAGGCCTTGTTCTCTGGCGATGCAAGGGATTTTATCAAGGAAGAGGCAGAGCGGATACTTGTGAGGTTTGGGGATGCAGTGCGTGGTGCATTTTCTGAGTTTGCCAATGTGATAAGGGGGGAGACTTCTTGCAGATTAGTGCCAGGTGGCGAGATCCATCCGATGACACGTTACGTCATGAACTATGTAGTAGCGGCTACAAATTACAGTTGCCTGAATCATCTTCTTGATGGCAGTCATACTAAGGTGAAGAATACAGAGGTGACTCCTTCACGACACTGCATGCAGACACTAATCACACATCTATTGGATAAGATTGAGAATAAATCAAAGCTGTATTATGATGAGGCGCTGCAGAACATCTTTTTGATCAACAATCTATGGTACATTCTGCACAAGGTGAATGATTCAGAACTGAAGACTGTGCTTGGGGATAACTGGATCCGTAAACAACATGGTCAGATCATCAGTACGTACTCCACAGGGTACTTCCGATCTTCATGGTATACGGTTGTAGATTGTCTGAGGGATGATGGGCTGCCACATGCAACAGGTTCATCGAGTGCACTCATGGATGCTCTGAAGGAAAGGTTCAAGAATTTCAACTTGACCTACGAAGAGTTATACAGGACACAGACAGCATGGAAGGTTGTGGATCCTCAGCTCAGAAAGAAGATGCAGATTTTCATCTCAGAGAATGTCATTCCAGCATACCGTTCGTTTGTTAGAAGGTACCGAGTCCACCTAGAGGGGAAAAAGAATTTGGCAAGGTATATAAAATATAGTACTGAGGATTTGGAAAACCAGATCTTAGATTTGTTTGAAGGGATAAGATTGGGATAGTTGGTGATATGTTTACAATTTGGGGAAAAGTTGTGGCTAATCTCCCAGAAACCTACACATCGGCGCCAAAATTTATTCAAGCCATTTAGTGGATTAGAGGGTGTCTTGGACAACTCCACTTGACAAATTCACTGGTGAAGCAGCAGGTAGGGGATCTTTGACAGATATACCATGTATTAATTCTTGAATTATTACACATGTCATTGATGATTGTACCTCTCCTTCGCACATCATGACATACATATAAATAGATATCTTATTTTCTGGAAAGAGACTTAAAATCGGAGAAAGGCTATCCAGTTCAGCATTATATTTTTTTGACACTAACTAGTACTGGCTTTGGCGCAGCAGTAAAGCTGTTGCCTTGTGACCATGAGGTCACGGGTTCGAGTCCTGAAAACAGCCTCTTGCAGATATGTAGGAAAATGCTGCGTACAATAGACCAAAGTGGTCGGACCCTTCCCCAGACCCTGCGCAAGTGGGAGCTATGTGTACCGGGCTTTTTACTTGTAACTAGTAATGCAGAACTAATAAGAAGCCAAGATGAGAGTACAAGTAGAACTAAGTCCACCAAAATTTTGAAATTCTGTAATCATTCTGCTTGTTCTTACAATACAACTAATAAATCCACTAAAATCTTGAAACTGTGTAGTCACTCTGCTTGTCCTTACAATATTGAAGGCCAGTAATTGAGAAGTGGCAGCCTTCTTTCCATCCTCGCCACAATACCTTGCAAACAGTACTACAATACAGGAAACGGAACAGAGAAAAACATAACTTACAATGGTATGTAGTGTTCGGCTTCTGCCTGGAGGGGGCCAGGATACAATGCATCATGCGTCGCGCCTACAGCCCAGGTTGTCCTTGTGGTTCCATACTTCCATCTGTGTTCGTCTCGAGTGCTCTTTGAAGCATTAATTGAGATACAAAATCTACTGGATGACACTGGCAATCAAGAACTGGTCTTAGTGAGAGCTTGATTGTTGCTGCAAGCAATCATTTCTTCACTCTTATTCCTTCTGTTCATCCACATATTATACGTGATAAGGATGACTTGACAATGAAAATATGTGCCTGTTGCCTTGCATTGTATTCCTGTCAATTGGTAAAAGTATCCTATCCCTATTCACCCTTACCTAATTAATGCCAACTTCTTCCTATGTGGTGGATGTACAAATATTCAAATTTGCAAAGAAATGTCCTATGATGGTGACGTGCAACTAGGAGTTGAGTTCTATGTAGCTGGAGGGTGAGACATTTGCCTTGGAGCTTAGATGAAATAAAAGAAGAAAAATATGTTCTTCTCTTCTCGCTAAATCCTATTCTAACAGAGCCACAAATGGAACTAACTCTTATAGGTGAAAACAAAATTGATCATGGTGCTGTTAGTCATGATGCAAATTCACAAATCCTCTCACATTTTGTTAGGATTTCATAAGATGTTGTAATGCAATAGACAGACAATTTTTTAATTCTTCACATGTTTCTTCCTTGTCATGGATTCTTGAGTTTATTCTCATGTACCTGTTTTTCTTGATTATGACCAGAGTTATATTATACTTAGCTGATTTATAGCTTCACAGCGAAAATGCTTGAAGCTCTTCAGGATATTGAAATTGCTTCTAAACGTCTTACATTTTGTCATGTACCTGTTTTTTGACTCGAGTCAAAAAACGTCTTACATTATGGGACAGAGGGAGTAGTTTAGAAGCAATTTCAATATCCTGAAGGAGTCAAAAAACGTCTTACATTATGGGACAGAGAGAGTAGTTGTTTTGATGGTGACAATGATGAATCTCTTGATGATAAGTACAAAAGGCTTCATTTTGACATCACCCCCTAGCTCATGATAGTGAAGATTACAAGCTGGTCGAGAAATATCTCCTCAACACACATGCTTCTACTCACAAGGTATGCGAAATTCTTGTGTATAAATAATATTTGTTTCTGTGTAAGTAAAATACAGAAGACTACGACTGTCTCTTGTCTTCTGTATATACACATGTTGACATGTGCTTTATTTTACTTTGAAGGACTGGTCACTGGAATTAGAGGAAGTTTATGTGCATGATCAAGATGGGGAAGGCAACAAACACTCAAGATATAAAAATAATCTCCATAACAAGATGCTATTATGGCATGGTAAGTAATTATTTTGAACTAGACAAAGCATATAATTTGTGCCAATATTTCGAAGGTATTTTAGTTGGAAGCTTCGCCCCTGCTGCGTTTCTGCTCTTAGAGTTGGATGGCTAAATCTGGGTTGGAGCGGAAATCGAAATCCGTGTCACTAAATTGATTAACAAATGGTTTCCAGGCAATCAATGATTCCTCATGCTTTACCTTATTATTTTGAGCACTTGTCTGATTGCATTATGTTAGGTTACAGGTGTTTAATTTCTTTGCTTGTCTTTCCAGAATTACATTTTTCTTGGCATTGCATGGCCATAAAACTCAATTTTGTAGGCACAAGGTTGACAAATTTTATTGGAATTGTTAGTCAAGGAATAAGGATAACACCGCCTGGGGCTCCCATGACAGGCTGTATGGTTTGCTCTTTATTAACTTTACACATTTTGTACGCTGAAACTCTCTGCTTAAGTATATGTTGAGTTTAATAACATGATGTTTCTTTCACTTATTGAAAGTTTGACAAAGGCCTCTACTTTGCAGATTTAGTAAGCAAGAGCCAAGAGTGCACAGTATTGTTATGTGGATAGAAAAAAACCGACTGGCTTGATGCTTCTTCTGAGGTTGCTCTAGGAGACATGCATGAACTGAAAAAAGCCACGGTGAGATACAAAATATCTTGGTATTCAAAGGGCAAATTTAATTGCTTAACTTTTGTCCTTGCACCAGAAGTAACCATGTGTGATTTGATGCTGTGTCAGCTATTTTTCTAGATTCTTGTAATCAAATTTTCTGAATATGTTTTTGTTACGACGTTCATTGCTTATCAAAATTTCAGCAAAAAGAAAGAAACTAGGCCGGCATTGTTCCCCAATGCATTGCACTATTGCTCAACATAAAAGCTTCAGTTTTTTGCATGTTTATTCTGATTTAGCATCTGTACTTGGTACTTATTGTGCAGCCAATGGACAAACCTCCAAGAGGGAAGCATTCAACCAAGAGCTTAGGAAAAACTGTGCCGCTAGAGTCGGAGTTTGTGAAATGGAGGGATGATGTCGTCGTGCCTTGTGGCAAGCCAGTGCCAGCATCTATCAGGGCATCTGAGCTTCTGTACAACGAGTATATAGTCTACAACACAGCCCAGGTTTGTTGAGCCTACCTGCTCTTATGCTACAGCAGTTATAGGAATTTGCTGCTCATCTTGCATTAAACCCTCTTCTCCTTTGGCAGGTGAAAATGCAGTTCTTGTTGAAAGTCAGATTCCGTCACAAGCGTTGATTGGGAACCTACACTACCAGAATAACTGCGTACGCCGACGGCACCCGTCGGCATAGATAGACCTATCCCGATGGCCTAGGGCAGGCCGTAGGCGTAGAAAAGCCGTCGGCATACGTCTATCTATGCCGACGGGGCCGTCGGCATAGACGAGGCCGTCGGGACCGCTCGAGATACGCCTACGAGGCCCGTCGGCGTAGGATTGGCCGTTGGCATAGCCCAGGCCCACCTACCCGGTCAGCGCTGACCGTTTGACAGCGTTGAAACTACGTCGACGGGAGGTAACGACGGCCGTCGGCATAACTGTGGCAGAGATATGCCTACGGCTTAGCCGTCGGCATAGGCCTGGCCCATGCCCCTCTGCCACGCCATCGATCTGTGTGCGATGCCACGTCATCGATCCGTGGGACTGCACCTCCGTGTCCGCAGCTATGCCGACGGCCAGGCCGTCGGCATATGTTTATTTTATTTTTATTTTTATTTTACTTTATACTATATATGGCAGAGGTATGCCTACCACATAGCCGTCGGCATAGGCCTGGCCCATGCCCCTCTGCCACGTCATCGATCCGTGGGACTGCACCTCCGTGTGCGCTGCCGTCGGCATATATTTAATTTATTTTTATTTTTTTATTTTTACTTTATATTATTTTTTGTTTTGCCATAAGATAATTATGCCTTATCTAAAAAACATACCCCGATGGTATATCGATTGCCCCCCGTTACGAACGTCGCTGTTGCCGTGTCACGGAGGGGGAGGGGGAAAACGGTCGACACGGAGGGAATCTGGTTAGTGGGGGGACTCGGGGTGTAGCTATGTCACCGAAACATCGCACGGGTCCCGATGCATATGTGAAAGTGTTCAGGCATGCGTAGACGCCCGTCTTGGGGCTCCGCGGTGAGGCCCCCCCTCCACGCAAGGCAGTGCCGCCGTCACTTGGAGGGGTCCAAACCCCGGAGACGCGTGTCGCCTCTTCGGACATGCCACCACACCACCCCGCATGTATGAGGTCCCAATGCGACGCTCCGGTGGCATTGCTACCCCCCTAGGGCCCCCGTCCCGCCTAACCCTGTAGCGTTTGACCACGAGATCTAGCCCTTTGACTTTGCACGGACGGGCTTTGACTAGTGGAACTCTCCACCCGGTTGTGTTAGGTCAGCCCATAGGAACACTTTGGAGCAACATCCGGGCCAAAGCCACAGCAAGATCCCCTCCGTGTAGACCCGACGCGTCCGTTTCCCCCTCCAGGTGCCGGCGGCAGCGCCGTCCGTGAGGGGGGGCACCCCCCGGAGACGCGTGCCGCCTCTTCGGACATGCCACCACACCATACAACATGTATGAGGTCCCGGTGCGACGCTCCGGTGGCATTGCTACCCCCCAGGGCCCCCGTCCCGCCTAACCCTGTAGCGTTTGACCACGGGATCTAGCCCTTTGACTTTGCACGGACGGGCTTTGACCAGTGGAACTCTCCACCCGGTTGTGTTAGGTCAGCCCATAGGAACACTTTGGAGCAACATCCGGGCCAAAGCCACAGCAAGATCCCCTCCGTGTAGACCCGACGCGTCCGTTTCCCCCCTCCAGGTGCCGGCGGCGGCACCGCCCGTGAGGGGGACCACACCCCGGAGACGCGTGCCGGGCGTTTGCAACCGCCACAACACTTCCAGACTTGTGAGAGGCCGCCTACGCAAGATTTGGCGGCATGCTAGCCCCCGGAGGCCGCCGGCCAAAGTCGTAGACACGCGAAGAGCAATCCGCGTAGAGGGAAGTGTTCAGATACTTCTCCATCACCAAAATTTATGAAAAATTACCATGAGTCCTATAGCACATGTGCCCACGTCGTGTAAAAAACTCATGATTTTATCGCGCTCTGAGTATTTAATAATATTCACGCCGCATCATTACCGCAGAACGTCTACTACCATGTCATCGCCGTCCGTGAGGGGGGGCACACCCCGGAGACGCGTGCCACCTCTTCGGACATGCCACCACACCGTACGACATGTATAAGGTCCCGGTGCGACGCTCCGGTGGCATTGCTACCCCCCTAGGGCCCCCGTCCCGCCTAACCCTGTAGTGTTTGACCACGGGATCTAGCCCTTTGACTTTGCACAGACGGGCTCTGACCAATGGAACTCTCCACCCGGTTGTGTTAGGTCAGCCCATAGGAACACTTTGGAGCAACATCCGGGCCAAAGCCACAGCAAGATCCCCTCCGTGTAGCCGACGCTTCCGTTTCCCCCCTCCAGGTGCCGGCGGCGGCGCCGTCCGTGAGGGGGGCACCCCTCGGAGACGCGTGCCACCTCTTCGGACATGCCACCACACCGTACGACATGTATGAGGTCCCGGTGCGACGCTCCGTTGGCATTGCTACCCCCTAGGGCCCCCGTCCCGCCTAACCCTGTAGCGTTTGACCACAGGATCTAGCCCTTTGACTTTGCACGGACGGGCTTTGACCAGTGGAACTCTCCACCCGGCTGTGTTAGGTCAGCCCATAGGAACACTTTGGAGGAACATCCGGGCCAAAGCCACAGCAAGATCCCCTCCGTGTAGACCCGACGCGTCCGTTTCCCCCCTCCAGGTGCCGATAAACTGAAAATCTAAAAAAATGTAATAATTGAATTGATTAAAAACTCCGGTATTCATCATTGAAAACGTACTATCACGGTTAAACCTTCAGTGCCCGAGCAGCGGGCCGGCTGCCCGTGCACTGAAAGTTTAACCGTAATTGTCCGTTTTCTTCATATAAGTCTAATGAATACCGGAGCTTATAACGTATGGATTAGTGAACTATTTAAACAGGTCAAATTGCTTGTCCCTGGGCGAGGTGGGATTATTTCTTCAAAAAAATGTGGTTGCCATCTATGCCTACGGCCCGGCCGTCGGCATAGGCCTCGTATATATGCCGACGGCCTAGCCGTCAGCATAGGGCCACCTTATCCACTCCTCCCGCTCCACTGACTTGTGGACCTAGCCTATGCCGACGGCCAGGCCGTCGGCATAGGGGTGACCTTATCCACTCGGCCGGCCTCCTCCTCCACTCATTTCTCTCCCTCTCCCAACCGCACCCGACCCCGACCCCTACCGCCGCCGCCCACCTCCTCC
>NC_057796.1:20858395-20863787 GCF_018294505.1 Triticum aestivum
CGCCAGCTGCCTAGCCCCGACTCCCCGCCGACCTCCCCGCCCCGACTCCGCGCCTCCCCGCCCCAACTCCGGTCAGCCCTCTCGAAGGTGAAAATTTTATGTATTTTTTAGTGTTTTTTCTGTAATTTTGTAGCTAGTTAGATAGGTATTTAGATAGATATTTAGATAGGTATTTAGATAGTTAGATAGATAGTTATATAGATAGTTAGATAGGTAGATAGTTAGATAGTTAGATGGATAGTGAGATAGGTAGTAAAAAAATTTGGTTAGATGAGATGCTATATGTTGCATATCTTGCAAAAAATTTTGGTTCGATGAGATGAATCAATGATTATGACGAATAGGTGATAATGATGATGATGATGAATATGTGATGACGATGATGAATATATTGTTAATGTTGTTAGTTTTTTTGCCTACATGATGCAAAAATAAATGAATGCATGTTTAAATGTTTTAAATATGCTCTATTAGTTGTGATGTTCTATTTTTTTGTCGCGATGGAATTTGCAGGCTTTGTGGTGTCGCATTTCATTGGAGTGACCGTTGTCCGACGCGTTGGTCCCCCTGAGCATCCCTCTGCTGTTCGACTACTTCCTCTACATCCGAGGGTGAGCTAGAAGTCCATCTCCTCCATTTTTTCATATCACTAGATTTCATTCTCAAGTCAACTGGCGTAACCTAGGCGTCTCCCGTCCAAAAGGGTTGCATCGATAAATATGCATTCAATTACATATTTATCACCGCAGCTCTTTCGGATTGTCCAGCGTTTTCCACGGACAGCCCGAGGATGTGTAGATTGGGTATGTTCTCCATGTTCTACCCCGTTCCGAGACAGGATTTCGGCGGCGCCTCCCCATTGTTCTCCGGAGCACATTCTCTCGGCTATTTGCCGAGACGTGTATCTGGAGAACAGCGGGGAGGTGCTGTCGAAATTTTGTCTCGGAATGGGGTAGAATGGAGAACGTACTCAATCTACACATCCTCGGGTGGGATTAGGACCCATATTTACCTATTAGAGATGTAGGTGGATTCAACGCGGTAGAAACTGAAAATTTGATGTGATTAATTTAAGTGAATCCTTAATTATGTTGTGTGGCTTGCAAAAAAGCAGAGGATGGCAGATAATCAGTGGATGTACAGTGGTTTTATCCGTCAGAATCGAGTAACATCAGAGTGGATCGCAAAAACCGATGTGTATTTGAAGGAGATATTCCATCGTCCAATGAGAATTATCCCACCATCCCCCTGTGCGAGATGTGCCAGACGTCACCGTAGAAATCAGACGGACATGAGTGAGCACCTTCTCATGCACGGATATATGCCAAACTTTGACATGCCGCCGATAAACATAGCCGAGCAGGACCGTGGTAGAGAGGAGGTGATGCAACAACACATCGATGGATATGAGGACGACGGGGTCATGGACATGCTAGATGATGTTATTGTTGCAGAAACGGCAAATGCGACACCTTCAGAGAATGAACCGGAGGAGCCGGAGGCAACCGCAAAGGCCTTCTTGGAGGTCTCGGCCTCATCGAAGAAACCTCTTTATGCGGGTGCGAAAATATCTCAGCTGGATGCCATCTCGCAACTGATTGCAGTCAAGGCTGAGTACGGCTGTAGCCAGAAATGCTTCGAATCATTCCTGGGAGTATGGGCTAACAGCCTCCCTGAGGGTCATGAACTGCCGAAAAGCATGTACGATACAAAGAAAATCATGAAGGCACTCTCTATGGATTATGAGAAAATAGATGTTTGCCCGAAGAATTGCCTTTTGTTTAGGCACGAGTATGCGGATGACAAGTACTGTAGGAAGTGCGGTTTTTCTTGGTACATTGAGGTGGTCGGTGAGGATGGTGAGAAAAAGCAGCTAACCATCCCCGTTAAGGTTCTTCGGTATCTTGATTTTATAAAAAGATTGCAGCGCCTTTTCATCACGAAGGAGTCTGCCAAAATGATGAAGTGGCACAAGGAAGGTATAAGGTACAATAAAAAAAAATCATACATCCATCGGAAGGGGAAGCATGGAAGTCGTTCGATGAAGAATACCCCGAGGAAGCAGCCGAGGCTGGGAATGTCAGAATAGCCATATCAGGTGATGGGTTGAATCCATATGGTATGTCGTCCAATCCGTACAGCTGCTGGCCCGTGTTTATAATTCCGCTCAATCTTCCTCCCGGTGCCCTAATGCAACGGAAGACCATGTTCTTGTCGCTCATCATTCCGGGGCCTGAATACCCGGGGAGGTAATTGGGTGTGTTTATGCAGCCGCTGGTGGATGCTTTGCACCATTCTTGGTACTTTCCGAGGTTGACATACGACCGGGATCTGCAGAGAAATTTCTTGATGAAAGTTTTGTTGCACTATTGCATGCATGACTTTCCCGGCTATGCTCTATTCTGCGGATGGTGTACAAGTGGGAAGATGCCATGCCCAGTGTGCATGCAGGCTCTGCAAATGATTTGGCTGAGTAAGGGTGGCAAGTATGTAGCCTTTGACCTGCATCGACAGTTCCTCCCTCCAGACCATCCAGACAGGGAAGACAAGAAGAACTTCACGAAAGGCCGGGTTGTTCATGAAGTAACCGAGATTCCAACATTTTCGGGGGCAGATGTTCTTGCTCAGCTAAAAGCTCTCAAGCCTAAAGTCAAAGGCAAAGGCAAAGCCAAAGGCTTCGAGGGATATGGTGAGACGCACAACTGGACTCACATTACCCCCTTCTCGCAGCTTCCCTATTTCAAGGACCTCAAACTTCCTTACAATATTGATGTGATGCACACCGAAAAGAATGTGGCAGAGTCCCTTTTCCACACGATCCTCAACATTCCTGATAAGACGAAGGATAACGTTAAAGCTAGAGCCGATCAACAGAGAATTTGTGATAGACCACGTCTGAACATGAAGCCTCCCACAGGCAGTCGAAAAAACTAGTTCAAGCCAGATGCCGACTTTGTCCTTAAACCGCCAGAAAAAAAAGGAAGTACTTATCTGGCTGAAACAAATTTTGAAGTTCACCGATGGTTATGCATCGAATATAAGTAAGGGAGTCAATCTTTCAACTGGCAAAGTGACCGGCCTGAAGAGTCATGACTACCATGTATGGATTGAGCGGATAATGCCGGTGATGGTTCGAGGCTATGTCCCCGAGCATGTCTGGCGAGTGCTTGCCGAGCTAAGCCATTTCTTCTGCACGCTCTGTGCTAAAGAAGTAAAAACGTGATTGAAAAATTCCATAAGAAGGCACTGGAGTTGATAGTCAAGCTAGAGAAGATATTTCCGCCAGGCTTCTTTACTCCGATGGCACATCTCATTCTGCACCTCGCGAACGAGGTATTGTTGGGGGGGGGGGGCTATGCAGAATCGTTGGTAGTACGGCCCTGAGAGACAAAACAAGCATCTCCGACGGAAATGTGGAAACAAAGCTAAGATTGAAGCTTCCATAGCTGAGGCAGTTATCCTAGAGGAGGCGTCAGACCTCAGGACATCATACTATCTAGACCACGTTCCCCATCTGCATAACAAGGTGCCTCGCTACAATATAGAAGAGCCCAAGTATCAACCCAGGCTCCATCTATTCAACGCGCAAGGTGGGAGGGCTGGGGCCTCGAAATCTTATAACATGCCACGACAAGCGTGGGAGGACCTCATGTTCTATATCTTGCACGACATCAAGGAAGTTGAGGAAGTGTGGATGAGGTAATACCACTACACCATTCCTTTATGTCTGCCACATCATCATGTTCTATGTTCACTTAGTCCCGGTCTAACACCGCTTTTCTTTTTTTAGTGATTTCGTTCAAGAGGAATGGACGGGAATGAATCCTCCTACTGAGGCGGAGGAACTTACTCTTCTCCGTCATGGAAACCCTGGACGTAAAAAATTTGTTGCTTGGTTCATGGAGAAAGTAATTTTCCACACTCCCCTATTAAATACCTAGTTCAACATTTATTAGTTAACCAAACTAATGCACGCAACAATTTCAATTATACTTGTAGGGAAAAGATCCGAACATATCTATAGATGATGAATTGAGATGGGTTTCCATGGATTTTGACCCTGCCGTCATGACATGTAAAAAGTATGATGTGAATGGGTATCGCTTCCATACAGAGGAGCACCAGAACAGCCGACCCAATCCCAAAACTATAAATACCGGAGTGTACACCCCCGGTCAAAATTCAGTAGACTACTACGGAAGGGTACAAAATATATACGAGATTAAATTCCTCCAGGGGCGCGAGACCCTAAGTCTGCCTGTGTTCAAATGCCGATGGTTCGATCCGCGGGAGGGGGTAAAACATACGCCTTCCATTGGTTTGGTCGAAGTTAAACCATCAACCATCTATGCCGGAGCCGATCTCTTCATTGTGGCTACCCAAGCTACACAAGTATATTATCTGCCTTACCCATGCCAGAAAGAGTACCTAAAGAGTTGGGAAGTTGTGTTCAAGGTGTCGCCACATGGTAAGCTACCGGACCCGAATGAAGACGATTACTACAACATTAAGCCCATGACATACGAGGGAGTGTTCTATCAAGAGCAACCTGATGATGATGATGATGTGGTTAGAAACGATGACGCTAGACCATTGGGTGATGATGATGTGGATCCAAACGACGACGATGCACGGAATGATGGTTAGACCATTGTCAATGAAAATGACATACTTATGCTAGAAAAGTTAAACAAAGACGCTGACGGCGAGGAAGAGCCTCCACCTCCGTCAGACAACGAAGATGATATGATTGATAGTGATGATGAGACGGACCGAGAAAGAGGTTACAACAGTGATGATTCATATGGGTTCTAGCAGATGTACGTTTCAAGTCTTTTTTTCTATAGTTTAGGAATATGCCTTTTTATGCATTTTTATTAATGTGTTTATTATTCCTTATTATCATGCCTTTTCCTTCATTTCATTAATTTACTAATTGCTTATTCTCTTTTCAATGCAGGTTCGTGGAACATGGGCAAGGGGAAGGCCGACGGCGTGGGTTTCCTACGCAAGGTCGTCGGCCTGCCTAGTCGGAGTGGTCGAGCACGTAATCCTCCCCCGGCTACTTGACGATGACTCCTCACAGGGAGGTCGAGGGAGAGGTGCCCCTAGAGGAGGAGGGGCGGGGGGAGAGCCCCTAGAGGGCGAGGTGGTGGGGGGAGAGCCACTACAGGGGGTCGCGGCCAGAAAGAGCGCACCCTCACCGACTTAGGGGTGTTGTCTTCGAGGCCCTCCTCTAGTGAGGTACCCTCCTCTAGTGAGGTACCCTCTGGCGAGGAGGAGGAGGAGGTTCGGGATGGGGCCGAGGAGGAGGTGGAGGAGGAGGCAGGCGAGGAGGAGGAGGACGAGGAGGAGGAGGTTGGGGAGGGGGAGGCAGGCGAGGAGAAGGGTA
>NC_057796.1:20864171-20866776 GCF_018294505.1 Triticum aestivum
CGGGGATGATGGTGGTGGTGGGGAGGGGGTTGACAACAAGGGGTGGCTGCATGGTAACGCAAAGCTACCAAAGCAGGTTTCTGCTACTGAGGAGCAGAAGTGGCTCATTGAGCCCACGGGGAAAGAGTAAGTGCCACTTTATAATAATTTTATTATTTTGCTTGTCACATGCTCATTCCGGTTGTTATTTATTTTGCTTGTCACATGCTAATAGTTCATTCTTTTGCAGCAACTGGATATATTCTAAAGGGGTCCGTATTCCCAACGGCCTCATCACCGTCTTGCTGAAGTTATACTGTCCGGGGTTGAACTGTCCGGATCCAGTCAGGCACCCAGACCGTCGGGTTTTGGCCACGAGCTGGGACCACTGGGAAGCGGCCCTCCACGCGGACCATGAGACCCATGCCAAGGCCGTGATCACTACTTTCTAGGTGAGTTCTCTTCAGAAGCACAAGTCCATTCTAGTTTCATGAATGATTTAACTCATGGCTTCTTCCATTCTTGTTTCATGCATGATTGTAGAAATTCTATCGAGTTCTTCCGGAGCACAGGGCCAGAGCGGACCATATCGTGCTGCGCCAATGCAAGAAGAAGGCCCGCCAGATGCAGTACGAGGTGCGCTATGTGTCCATCTCGACATACTATCATGACTATCTTAGTGTGAAGATGACCAAGGAAGAAGCGCGGAGGATGGGCATTACCTTGGAGAGGGACGAGTTCTTGGCGGTAAGTATAAAAGATTTTTCATTATGCTTTCATTATGCTTTCATTACCTTGTGGTACATTTCACCGTTTCGTGTTGACATGCCATTATGCTTTCATTATGTAGGTGTGTCCAAATTGGTGTTATGGAAAAGACGAGTCCTGGGCGGCATTGGTGGATCTTTGGTGTGATGAGGCTGGAGCCTGGGCGGCTATGAGAATCAAAAACAAGGCTAACCGAGGGAAGGAGGGAGTACATGCTCAGGGAAACCGAAACCACTATCTCCACAAGGCAGTTAATGTATGACTAACCCCATTAAACATTCTTCTTCTTCTATTTACCATCACTTTCTTATGTATGACTAACCTCTGTTTGGTGGTGCAGGAGGAGAAACTGAAGCGGCCGCTCTCACACATGCAGGCGTGGGAGATCGCCCATACGCGGAAGGACCCCAAGCCTGGCGAGCCCAAGTACTACGGCAAGAAGACCGCGCAAAGGAAGAAGGCATACTCCGATGGGTATCTGAGGTTACATCCTGACACACCTGACCCCATTGCGGCGGATCTGGACGATAGGGTGGTGGTGGGCATGGGGCCGAAGGAGCATGGTCGGGAGGCGGTTCTCGATGCTGTAATCACTCCTACTATCTCCTACACACAGCTCCGTCGGATCAACCCGAGCCTGAGCCAGCGCACGAGCACGCCAATGACCAGTGCACCGTCACAGTCCCTCTTTCAGGAGCGACAATCTGTAAGTATTTTCCCTCTTATCTTCATTGCTCACTTTATTTTCCGCATTTAGTAGTTTTATGAGTTCCATCATGTCATACCGTAGGCCTACCTGGAGTACACACGCCAGGAGACCATGGCGTGGCACGAGAGCCTTTATGCATACCATCAGCAGAGGGATCGCCAGATGCATCACGCTTTTCAGGAAATGGCGGCCGGCAGGTGTCCTCAATGGCCAGCAGCACAGGGTCCTCCAGCACAACCAACGCTGCTGACCTTTGAGGAGTTTGTGGCACAGAACGCTGGCCCCTCGCCGGTTAGTTCATCCCCAATCTATTCACCCAAAGCATATCATGCCTTTCAACACAGTCATATATCCCGTTAATATGTCTTTTCAACATCCAGGGAATCGGTGGATCAACCGTTGGCGGTGTTCTTCGCAGCACTCACGAGTCACGGAGCCCGACCACTCCGATCAACGGAGGCGGAGGTGGAGGCGGTCTTGGCGGTAGCGCTGCCGCTAGCAGTGACGACCTGGGCTTCGGTGGTCTTGGCGGTGACGACCTCCGCGGTGCTCGACGTCCTGGCGCTTAAGCCTTTGGGTCACATTGTGGCGGTCTTGGTGGTGATGATACTTATATGTTTGTGATGTTTCTTATTGTTGTTTGTGAGATTCTTATATGCTTGGTGGTGATGATACTTATATGTTTATGCTTTGCGATGCTTCTTGTGATGTGTGATGATGAATTTGTTGTGTGATGCTGCTCCCTATTGTTATGTGATGCATATATTGTTGTATGATTCTTATATATGCTATATATATTCAAATGAAGTGAGCTGAAAAAACAGAAAAAAGAAAAAAAAACAGACAGAAACTATGCCGACGGCTAGGCCGTCGGCATAGAGCTAGTGTGAGCTCCCAGTGGCTGACACGTGGCACGTCTATGCCGACGGCTAGACCGTCGACATAGTTCCAAACTAAGCTGACGGCTAGACCGTCGGCATAGCCCTGCCCCAGGATTGCCCAGTTGCTGACACGTGGCAGGTCTATGCCGACGGCTTAGCCGTCGGCTTAGTTTGGTACTATGCCGACAGCTAGGCCGTCGGCATAGACCTGCCCTAGGAGTGACGTCTGCTCGCCACGTGGCACGTCTATGCCGACGGTCTAGCCGTC
>NC_057796.1:20866955-20874139 GCF_018294505.1 Triticum aestivum
GGTCTAGCCGTCGGCATAGTTTCAAACTAAGCCGACGGCTAGACCGTCGGCATAGACCTGCCACGTGGCGAGCAGGCGTTGGTCAGCACTTGACGGCGGCCGTCGTTAGGCGATAACGTTGCCGATGGCCCCGGCCGTCGGCATAGATGTACGAACACCGTGGGGATAGGGCCTATGCCGACGGCCTCCCTGGCTACGCCGACGGATATGTTGCCGACGGCTCTATGCCGACGGGGGGCCGTCGGCATAGGCCTGTCCCGACGGCCAGTCAGGGCTATGCCGACGGCCCTGGCCGTCGGCATAGGGTGCGATTCCGGTAGTGCTACGAGAGTAGAGTTGGACTGTTAGTTGAAGAATCTTCTTTGGTGTCAGTACTCAGTAGCTAGTCTGCACTGTTGCATATGCAATGGCATCGGTAAACTATTCCGTAGCTTAAGGTAGGTTGTGCTGCTCTCGCATTTGATCCGTTTTGGGAATATGGCATGGGCATCGGGTGTGAGTGGCGCAAGTAACCCCCCGCGTTGTTGTCCCCTGTTGATGATGGATGCTCAATCTTTAGGAACTGCTGCTTTTCCTGATGTTTGCTTTGCACACGTCAACTATTGCCGTTCTGCATTATGCTTTGCACGTACTTATATTTCAACTTAAATCGATGTTGTACTATTAGAGGTAGAGCAGCCAACCGTGTGAAAACGTGTGCACACACACACAACACACACTTCAGCAATTGTCCAAAGTAACGGTTGCAACTGGATCTCCCATGAGCGTTGCAGATCGAAGAATTGGTGCGAACGGTAAATTCTGTCAGTCTTGGCCGCTTGATCGTCGACAGTCTAGAGTGCAGTTTTCCTTCAGAGTCTTGGTCGTCTGATCGGACTGTCATGACAACCACCCTCATTTTGAGTCTGGTTATGACGATGACCCTCGGTTTGAGTCTATCTGAGGCCCCTCAAGTCTGAAATTCAGGCAAATTTTTTCCTTTCCGAGCCAAATAAGGATGCTCCCAAGTCTGGAAGGTTTCCACATGGTTGGGCCATGGTGCTAACCACCTCCTGCTGTTCCCCTCACAACCCTTCTCTGTCAAAGCTTCAGGCTTCGAACCCCTTGGAGCCGGCACGGTTTGGTCTTGCATCCATCCGTGCTCCACGGTTCAGTCAGAGTTCTGCCTGCCGCTGAGGAATTAGGACGTCTGCTCATCCTTGCACTGCAACTTGAATTTCCAATGTATCGCATTTCTAAAACATGTCCTCGTTCAGTTGCTGGAGCCACTCTTTGTATTGGTCATATTCACTCTCTCTATTGACTTGTCCATATTGTATGCAATGGTCACACATCTACTGCAGTTTCGAGCATTGGTTATGCTACACGAGGGAGCTAGTTATTTATAGATATGGTGTAAGTGAGACTTCATTGCTTCATCAAACTTCACAGGCTTGCCTTTTATTTTCTTCCTTAAAGTGTAGCCAAAGTTGTCGAGGAATTAATATCTCTAAGGCTCATCCAATATATGCAGCTTTGACATGCCACAAGTTGGGATCCATCTTGGTTATCAAAATAGGGTCCATGTGTCTACAAACAAAACTAAGATGTCCCCAGTCGCTTCTCTCTCCATTGCCTACCCACAAAGTCTTTTTTCTCTTGCAGAAGCTCATTTTTCTACACCGTCGGTGCTCTTAAACCATTACATACAAGCAACCTAGGCTGAATGGTGTTTGCTAAAAGGAAAAATAACTAACTAACCTTTGTGATTGAACTGACTGCCACTTACTTCTTGGGGTTTATTAGTTTTCTCCTCGAAACGACCAAATAATAATAATTGTTGCACCAAACACATGCGTATAAATCAACAAAATATTTGAATCCAAACGATTTTGAAATATCAGTTTATTATTGATACTAATCAATACAGTCTCATAAACGGTTCCTTCGGATTGATTATGAATCTTCGCGTATTCGACGTAATCATTCACGGCTATATGTAGTAACCAGGCGTGTCTATGCAAGGCTTGTGAGATGCACCCCACTATGCTATCTGGGGTCGAATAATGATGTTCTTGCTTTATAATCACATTTATCCTTATCTTCTGACCTTATTAAAAACAAGAGTTTGAGCCCTACATTATTGATTACTACAGCAATCAAAGTTCTTGCATCAAATATAGAAACACAACACCTACCACACTTTCGAGTATAATGCAACTAGCATTACTTCACGAGGCCCCAACAAAGGACACATGTACTACTACATAATTCAATTTTTAAAACTACAATACCAAATAACTTCTTTTGACATAATGAAATAACTACTAGGATCTTCTCTTCATAGACTACAGAGAGGAAGACCACATGCTGCATTGGTTTATCAACAGAGGCCTTTCTCGTCAAGCAACTTAGAAGTCCTTCCTTGCAACCTGATCCAAATAGCTTTGCCTGACACTAGATTATACTAACATGTAGACGTAATGAGCCCTAGACTAATATCAGTGATGATGTGCTTGAATTAAATAGAAAGAAGGTATTATAGACCTGTATTTGGCATCATTCATCGTTCACAGACCAAAAGATTGGACTCCTATAAAACTAACTTGAAGGTTAGAATGTTGTGCGGTCCTCCCTTATTTATTAGCCCACACAAGCACATATATACTATTGTATTGATGTCCCACCTAGAAGAAAAAATGTTATTACACATAGATCTGGCACTAACCATTCTCAACCTCCTAAAATTCTCATTGAATGTAAAATCCAATTGGTTAAGGCCCCAAACCTGTTAGAATTATTGGAAGAAGATCATTTATAATTTTCCAATAATTCCAAGGATAAAACCTGAATGGTCACATGGTTCATTCATAGATGACAAGAAGGTGTGGACGTTTAGTCTCCCCCATCCTCAAGTGGCGGGTGGAGGCGGAGGAGGAGGACACCCGTTTATGTGTTGTCTTCTCATGCTCTTAGTGGAGTGTGAAAGAACAATACCCGTTCAAAGAAAATTGTGATGATTTCAGCAATCAAAGCCCATGAGTAGACACATACGACCTAAAATTTTTGACAACACAATGTTCTATTGATTTTGGTGACGGTCAATAATAGGTTATGTATCATCCTATTATCTATCAATTATTTTTAGGTCTTGTCATCGCTTTGTAAAACATTTCATATGTTTCTTATGATACTTTAATGAAGATGGTTGTGTGCACCGAGTGATGCTTATGACCAATGGGGAAAGGAGGGTCAACCTCATTTCGAAAAAACAAACTTCACAACACGAGAGAAAATATAATTGTTGCTACATTACGGGGCTGTGATAGTGGGTTTAGACGTGTGAACCGCTCAAGCGAGACATCCCAATAAATCAGTAATGATGATTTCGGTCAATTGAATCATTCATGTCGAGGCCTGGAAGAATACACCGTGCCATCATGGTATAATAGATATCAGAGTACCTAGGCTAGCAAATAAAGAAACAAGGTCCTTTGTGTCGATCGAGGCTAAATCCCAAGATTGGTCTATGGCTCCTGCACGCCAATCAGGTTTCTTCTAACATATATACTTGCCACATGCTCACATTTTCATGTCATTTTGTGTCGATCGAGGTTGAAGCTTGATGTTGTTATAATAAAGTCATGCTGCAACCAATGTCCGGATTCAGTTGATTACTCTACCACTAGTTGCATGTCTCAAACTATTGATTGATGCTTGGAAGAAACATTGACTTCTTCAAAATAGGTGCCGCTATCAATTGGATCAAAACGAGAGTGATCCAGTAGCGTACTCCTATGCATTATGCAGCCCGTGTACAATATGAAATAATTTCTGAAAACTAAAAATATATATATATAGGTCGACAACTTTATATCATGTGTTCATATCCCATGTTTTCACTCGTACATGCACAATGCACTATCACCTGCTTTGTCTCATGAAACAAATTAAGCATCATAGTATCCCTCGTTCGATGACTATTCCATCTCTCGAAACATGTAGGGCTTATTTGGTTGGCGTCCTCGCCGTGCCACGCCTTGCTTGGAGCATCGTAGGGATCTGTTGGGAGATTTTTTGGTTGTTGCCGTCAAATGAAAACTTGCTTGCCGAGGCATCCACTGATCCACACATCTTGATTATCGTTGAAGTGTTTGATTTGGAGCTCACATATGTGCGACTGGAACGTTGGCATCGATCTGTCTAGATAGTGATTGGAGGAAACAACAACGACACTACAATGATGCTGCATCTGGTGGAGGAGAAGCTCCACACTTTGAGACGACGCCATCACTTGTGTACTGTGCGAAAGCTCTGACTTCCAGCCACAGAGATGAGGTCCAATGCCCTGCCGGAGCTCTACCTATCGTTGCAAGGAATAATGACATGTCCTCATGATTAAGCTCTAACTCAAATTCCCATTGTATCCCATTTCTAAATTATGTCCACATTCAATCGCCGGTGCCACTCATAGTGTCGGTCATTCTCGGTGTCTCCATAGACTTGTCCATACTGTACGCCATTGTCACACACCTCTATTGTAGTTTCGAGCATTGCTTCTTCGACATCAGGTGAATGAGTATTTATACACATGGTGTAAGTACAAATTTCAGTGCTTCATCAAACTTCACGTGCCTACGTCTTTATTTTCTTTCCTTCAAGTGTAGTCATAGTTGTCAAGGGACTAACATCTCCAAGATGCATTACTGCATCCAATGTGTCCATCTTTGACATGCCACATGCTGGGCTCCTCCTTGGTTATGAAAATAGGGTCCACGAGGTTAAAAGATGTCTCCATGCAAACTACCGGTGGCACTCATCATGTCAGCTATTTTTGCTATCTCCATAGACTTCTCCTTATGCAGTTTCCTGACACATCTCTGTTGTAGTTTTGAGCATTGCTTTTATACTACATAAAAGAAACTAGTTATCTATAGATAGGGTGTAAGTGCACACTTCATTGCTTACAAAACTTCACGTGTCTGCCTTTTTATTTATTGTTCTTCATTCAACTTTACTCTTAGTTATGGATAAACTAACATCTATATGGTGCATTAGGGCATTCAGTATATGCAACCCTGGCACGCCAAAAGTTGGACCCCATCTCAATTATGAAAGTAAGGTCCATGGGCTTAGAATAAAACTATAAAGTCCCCAGACACTTCTCTCTCCATCGTCATCCCGAACACCCTCATTCTTCTTGACAAGCTCGTACTCCCGTCATATCTTTTTGCTACAATGTGGCTGCTCTTACACACTTACATTTAGCAACCTAGCATGGTTGGCGATGGCTCAAAGGAAGAAGAAACAACCTTTGTGATCAGTGACAGATCCAGGAATTGAACTTAGCCGGGGCAGAACATTTAGGTCTAATTTTTTTATGGACAAATGCAAGCACGCTGAACAAATACTTAAAAAATTCAAATACGAAGCTAGATGCACTCGAAAAATGTTCGCATCAGAGGCTTCAAGGGACACTTGATACAGTTGGTGGGGGAGTTCCAAAATATGCAGCAATTGGTTTCATTCTTTTGAAGACTCCCTACATTACAACATCAGAAGAAATTAATTGTTAAATATATGGCGAATTGGCAATATAAGCAGCAATTGCCTTGATCAATTGTAACATATATGGCCATATCAGCAGGCTTCAAAAGGTGTAAACCAAGCACTTATAAAACACATATACTACGTACTGATGCTTTTCCTCTGTGACCATCCGTTCAATAATTGGTACTGAATTGGAGGTCATATTCAGAAGAAAATGGACTGTCTCTGGCTCTGTTGGTCTGTACCTGCTGGCTGCGCTTGCTGATTTTGCAAATTGCAGCTGCCGGCCGTTTGCACAAGCTCGACGCTGTGCCGGTGCCGGTGCCGCTGATGCTTCCTCCCAAGCAGGGTGCTGCATCTTTTGGTTCGCTCGGATCTGGATCAGGTGCCCGGCGGCCGGTGAGGCAGACTTGTGTCTGGCGGAGCTCTGTGGCGGCGAGTCAGCGACGGCTAGGTTACGCAGCTGCCCTCGCTTCCTCGCCCGATTGGGGATTTCCTTCCTGCGATTGCGATTTGGGGCGTGGGTGAATGAGTGGCCGTGCTAGGCTGCTAGCGTTTGGGCTTTGTGCTAGCCCATGTACAACAGAGCCGTTCTGTCATATCTGTGGTAGCCCATGTACAACAAATCGTATTTTTCTTTATACGTGTTTCCGTCTACCCGGGGCGGCCGACCATACTCGCCCCTACCGTGGCGCCGCCACTGTTTGTGATCCAACTAGCTGCCCCCAAATTTCTTAGGGTTTATTTTTTTACTTGAGACAATCACAAACAAAAATACACATCACAAGAAACATGTGCATAAATCAACAAAAATCCTTAGCCCAAATGATTGTGGAAATGTTATTCATCATTGACATTGATTATTATGTACACAAAATGGTTCCCATGGTTTGATACTGAATGAACGATTACCCAGTTTAATTATTTATGTCATTGTATGTAGTCACCATGTGTCTTTATACAAGGTTTACGAGACACCCCACGGTGAAGTGAATAAGGATGTTTTTATTTCTAATGAATTCACATCCAAATGTCTTTGTGTACTATTTAAGAAGAAAGAGTTCGAGCTCTCCAATTTTCATTATAATAGCAATCAAAGTTCTTTCATCAATATAGAACCACAAATTATACCATACACCTGGACATAGCGTAACTAGCTAGGCCCCATGGAAAAACATAGGTACCCATAAAGAATACAAAATAAGACAACCAAAACTGCCAAATAAACTGTACCCTCACAAGGACATAACTATTAGGATATTCTCTACATAAAATCCACAAAGAAAGACCACATGCGTGCATCCCTATCCTCAAGTAAAAGACCTCACTAGTAGAAAACAGGGTTTTGGTCACAGGGCAGTATTCACATTAGTCCCGGTTCAGTCACGAACCGGGACTAATGTGAGCATTGGTCCCGGTTCGTGCGGCTAAGGCATTAGTCCCGGTTCACCTAGGCCCTTTAGTCCCGGTTGGTGCCACGAACTGGGACTAAAGGGTGCGATGCCCATTAGTACCGATTGGTGGCACCAACCAGGACTAAAGGTCTAACCTTTAGTCCCGGTTAGTGCCACCAACCGGTAATAATGGGCTTTGAGGCATTAGTACTGGTTCATGGCACGAACCGGTACTAAAGGTCCCATTTTCAAACTCTACCC
>NC_057796.1:20874334-20898381 GCF_018294505.1 Triticum aestivum
TTCAGTCTTAGAAAAAACAAAAGAAAATGATGGAAATGTCAAAAAAAAAATTAAGTTTCCCATGTGATATGTGGTCTAGTTGTTGGGAAAATTTACAAATATGAATTTCGACTTTATTTGCAAAATCTCTCTGGAATTTGTAAAATGGGCATAACTTTTGCATACGAACTCGGATGAAAAAGTTTTTTATATGAAAAATCATCTACTCGAAAAGTTACATCCGAATTTAACCGGGGTAACCTTGTTAAACATTTTCAAAATCCTCAAAAACCTAACAGAAAAAAAGTTACGGGGCTTTTAAGATCTAGAGTGGAAAAAATCGAAAAAATTTCAAACTTACTAGTGGCGCACCATTTGCTAGGTGCGCCACTAGTAACAGAAAAAAATATAGTTTCAATTTTTTTTTTGGAAAAAATGTGGTCAAATCTGGTCAAATTGTGGTCAAACAGTGTTCAAACAATGGTCAAACTAATTATTCTAGAATATTAGTGTTACTAAATAATTATTTCAGTTATTTTGAATTTTGGTCAAATCTGGTCAAACTATGGTCAAACTGTGGTCAAACAATGGTCAAACTAATTATTCAAGAAATATTAGTGTTACTAAATAATTATTGTTTTTAAAAACAATAGTTTCAAACTCAAACAGTGAAATGTGTCACTTCATGCTCAAGCTAAATTCCTGAGGGTTAATAGGATTGACATCTTACTATTGTCAGGAAAACAACAAGTGCAGACTTGGAAACGAGTGAGAATAGAACCCGGAAGTTAAGCGTGCTCAGGCTGGGGGAGTGGGAGGATGGGTGACCGTTCGGAAAGTTAGATGATTTGGAATGATGAGGGGTGATTAGAGATTAGAGGATAAATTGAGCAGTGATGAGGGGTGGTGATTAGAGATTAGAGGTTAAAATAATTCAGAAATTTGAAAATTCAAAAAAAATTCAAAAAAAAATTCAAAAAAAATCATAAAATTATTTTAATCCCGGTTGGTGTTACCAACTGGGACTAAAGGTGGAGCTCCACGTGGCCGCGGCCTTTAGTCCCGGTTCGTGTAGGGAGAGGCATTAGTAACGACCCTTTAGTCCTGGTTCAAAAACCGGGACTAAAGGGCCTTACCAACTGGGACAAAAGCCCCTTTTTCTACTAGTGCCTCCATCCTTGAGCTGCTGAGAATTCTTCCTTTACTACCCGCTCGAATTTATTTGTCCCATGCTTTTTTAGATTTCGCTTCGCTTTCTTCATCTATAATATCATAGCTCGTCAATCCAATGGCCCACAGACTAATAGTGACGGTGTGCCTTGATTCAGTCTAAGAAGGTATCATTGACCTATATTTGACAATCATTTTCCTTAGAGGACGAGCCAACAGATTCCAACAACAACCTTGAAGTTCAAAACAACTCCATAAGGCCCTCCCCTTTTGCCCACACAAACACATATCGAACTATTGTTGATGCGACAATTTTTTTGAACAATCAGGGGGGATACCCACATGAATGCATTACTCAAGAATCCTGTAGATAAGGTCACATCAGTGTTTACATAGTGAGAGGAGAGATAGAAGCATCGGGACATAGTACACTCTTTGCTAACAGGGTTCCTAAATATGAAGATCCAGATAAAATAGTCGGAGATGATGTTTTTGAGGGTGTCAGACACCGAGTGATGCTCGTTGCAGAAAACACAGGCGTTGCAAGAGTCCCATATTTTGTAAAAGATGGAGAGGGTGACAATGGGCCAATTATTGATGTTGAGGCCCTAGCGGGGTGTGAGGGTCCCAAATGTGGTCGATTGTGGTAGGGGCATTGAGGGCGAGGAGCATCCAAACCTATGTTGTCTCGGGGCATAGGATGACAAGGTGAGCTGCATCCTCGTAGTAATGATCACATCATGGGCCGAAAGATTCGGTGGATATGGTCTTGTGGAGTAAGTTCGCGTTGGTGTTGAACCTATCTCTGAACAAAAGACATTCAAAAATCTTGACCTTGATTGGGGCCGACGATTCCCAAATGAAAAACTAATATTGACATCAATCTTGGAGTAGGGGGAGTGTAGCGAGTAAGCACACTCTAGAACGAAGTCCCATGGATGAGGAGCTTGTCATCCGGAGCGTCCTTGAAGGTAACATCCCGCAACAAAGATAAAATAGAAGCAAGTTCGACAGAAGCAACACAGGTTAGGCGATCCCGCAGGTTAGCGAGTAACCTATTTTGCAAGACTTGGGATACTAGACTGAAGAGGGAGGTGGAGTGAGGGTAAATGTGGGGGAAGGTTGAGGCTTGGGTTTATTCGATCAACCAAGTATCAAGCCAAAAGAAGGTAGAAGTGCCATTATTGGTAAGGACGAAGGATATTTTTTGGAGAAGGGAGATGGTTGTTCACTATTTTCCAGAGGAAGGAAGAGGTTTTGGGTTTTTTGTGGAAGTTGAGGGAGTATTGATTACGATACCAATGGACTAAAGGGAGTTCTTGGTTTTGTAAAAGCTTGAACTAAAATTTCACGTCGAGTAAATTGTTTTGAAGTTGGCGATTTTTTATGCCTACACCACCAGTCATCTTGGGTTGACAAACATTTTTCCAAGCAATAAGGTACTTGGTACCAGAACAGGTATCCTCGATAGCCCAAATGGACCTGCAGAAGCATCCAAGTTCTTTATGATCTTCTTTGCTAAGTAGAAGATGAACATGAAGTAGGTGGCTAGGGAGTCTACAGTGGAAGAGAACATCGTAAGGTGCCCCCCGCAAAAGAGCAAGCGGGCTGCCTAACTGCCTAAATAGTTGGCTGCTTTATGTGCCAAATTGTGAAATTTATGAGACAAATCCTGGTACCGAAGTTGAGCTTCTAGTTTTGGATTTTCTACAACATTCCTTCCTTGCCTATCTTGTATACTTCCATTGCGTGCTTCTCTAGTCCATCTCTTTAAGACATAATGTGTTGGCAATGTCTTTATATTCAGCAAATCAAGAACTTTGAGACCATGTCCACACAATACTCCTGCCCTATTGAACATTCCACAACTACATGAAATGGTTTGGGTCAAAGGATCACCTATCACTATGCGCTCCTCCTCGAACTGTAAATCACCATTCAAACTCCCAATAGCAACACCAAATTTGTTATTTCCATCCAATACTCTACAACATGCAGCCATGGATCTTTCATACTCACCTTGGAAAGCTTCAAAAATAATTGGAGTATACACTTTGCTTGCTTGCACCAACATAGGTGTGAACATTTTGATTCTTGGTAATTTTTTCCTTGCCTCAAATTCAGATTCCAATTCCTTTCTTCTTTTCACTTCCATCGTCCTCTCAAAGTGCATCAAGAATCGAACTATATGAAAATCTGATTTCAAATGATTCTTCAATGCATTGTTGAAGCTCTCACTTAGTTGTGTACTCCTCACTCCCAAACTGAAGACATCTCTCATATAACATTCAGCCCATTTTTCCTTCACCTTGTAGATACTATCTAACCAAGTTTTCTTATGCACCTTTTGTCTCATCTTATCAAACGCTTCTTCAAATTCTGCCTTGTCCTCATAGCCATACATACATGCACCAAAATCAGTCAGAATGTGAGTCTCCTTTTCTTCATCTTCCACTTCATCTCTCTCTTCCACTTCATCTTCCTCTTCGCCCTTCATTGAAGATAAATGTTTGACAACATTTTGCATTATGCGGAAGGTGCACAATCCATGATATGATTGCGTGAAGACATGCTCTATAGCTTTTCCCATTGCTATATCTTGATCCGTATAAATAGTTCTAGGCTGTCTTCCATTATGTGCTGCTAGAGAACTCTCAAAGAGCCATATAAACGAGTCCCGTGTTTCATCAAACATCAAGGCAGCACCAAAAATGGTGGTTTCTCTAAACTGATTGAGCCCAAGAAAAATACCAAATGGCCTATACTCTTTATTTGTGCCAAATGTGGTGTCAGATGTGACAACATCACCAAAGTGTGCATAATCAAGTAACATTTTAGCATCAACCCAGAATATGTTGGCAATATTCTCCTCACAATTGAGCTGCAAAGCATATTGAAATGATGGATTCTCAGCAACTTTGTCGCGAAAATACTTCAACATACTCCCAGCCTGTCCAAAAGCCAATTCTCTCTGTCTCTTGCTTCGCAAATGATTCTTTTGGTCCCGGCAAGTATAGCCAAGGTTAAGCGGCCCACCAACTTTACGACAAGCAAACTCATGTGCGGCTTTTGGCATAATTCCAGAATCATCAGCGGTTTCTATCTCGAAAGCTTGCAGTTCTGAAATCTTCCTTTGTGAAGCCAACAAGTGGCGGGGTTGTGGCAATTGAAGGTAGTGGTTGTGTTCCAACACAACTTCAGTAATTTCATAATTTTCTGTCGCTCGATCCAATGTAATAACCATCCGAACTAGACAATCAGTTCTTGTTTCAGCTCTAAAACGCTTTGGCTCACGTTCGGTTTGACATTTCCTTCTAAGACCCTCATTGGAACAAACAAATCTGCATGAAGTCACCTTTCCATCAAATTTGCTTTTGTTGGTGCATCTTTTCCTCACATCAAAGCCTATGTGACCCCCATATTCTACCCCAAAAATCCAAGCCTCATTTGAATCTTTGAATCTCATACCAACTTGAGGTATCCTCTTGTCAATTTGTGCCATTGCACAACACTTTCACAATTGCATAATACCCAAATTCTGCCAAAATTCAAAACGACATGTATATCAGAGAAAAAACAAGCACGGATGTGCAGCAATGACTAAGGAAATTGAATGATGTGCACCAAATACAATGACATCACTTCAACATCAGGGACTTGTTCGAACAATTGTCTTCACTCAAAAGATATAAACAGGATGATGATTTTCTACAGATTACTCCTCAAGCAACACACATTGTTCCGCTAAATTTTGTCCTAAATATCCTCCTGTAGGTTGCTCCTGTTTAGGTGGAGAAGCTCCACAATCTGGAGCAGAGAAGCCCCCAAATCGGCGGAATCGAAGAGGTCCGATGGCCTTAGCACCTCCGCGACGGCTCAACCCCGACCCCCTCGAGCACCTCCGTGGAATCTCAGCCCTGGCGCCCCTCGAGCACCTCCGCGACGGCTCAACCCCGGCCCCCCTCGAGCACCTCCGCGGCGGCTCAGCCCCGGCCCCCCTCGAGCACCTCCGCGGCGTGCAGCTCAGCCCCAACCCCTCCTCGAGCACCTCCGCGGCGGCTCGGCCCCGGCGATGCCCCGGCCCCGTCGCCATCCGTGCGGTGCCCCTCCACCCCAACCCCTCGTCCACTCCCTTGCGGTGGCCTGGTGGTGGATCTCGTGGCCTTGTGGCGGACGACGGCGGCGATGTAGCCGGTTCCCTCAGCGGCGGTGCGGCGCCGATTCCATCTGCTCTGCAGCGGGCGCGGGAAAGAACTGACGAGCCCGCCTATTCCTCTTTTTCACCCGCATCGTCTCGTCTCCATGCCAAAACTACTAGGTGTTGCCTTCTTTTACTTTGTTCGCTGATAGCCGTTGGATGGAGAAATAGCGGTGGATGGGAGGGCGCATGTTACGCCGTGACTGCCAAGAGGCATGTCACCTGATCCCCCAGTCCCTCTCCTCCGTCCACCTCATCCACCGGCCAGCCGCCCAAATCACCGCCGCCTCGCTCCTCCCTACTCCGACCACCGCCGCCGGCGACGGCCACCCAGGCTGCAACCCCCTCCAGTACCCCCTATCTATTCCTCGCCGCCGCATCGGTTGCCTCCCCCGCAGGCGGCCCCACCGTGCGGCTGCGGGGTGGCCGTCGAGGTCGCCGGCTGGGCCTCCCGCTCGCTTCCCCAACCGACCACCACCTCTGCCGGCTCCTCCCTTGGCTCGCGGCACCGGCTCTGTGTGGCCCGGACCCGGATTTGTTTGGCCGAGTCGAATAGGGACGGGGTCGGAGATGCTCTGAACTTCAAGTGGAGATATCTGGACTGCAAATGGGCGCCTTTTTCTATGAGCACACGCACATGGGATCACATGGTTGGTCGCTGAAGGAGTGGATGGGCTCAGCATGGCGAACTCAGCGGTAAAATTTCTCCCTTCATGATCTTTATTGTCTTGAATTCTCTCCTAGACTGAAATAAAATTCAGGTTGCTAGTAGAACTTTAAAGATAACCAATGTTTTTTTCACTATTCACATTCAGTCTCTTCCGTTGCTAGAATTACCACCTTGAGAATACGCTATCCCTGTCTCGAGATGGGCACAAATTACGTACTTAACTTCAAGTGGAGTTTTTTCTCTATGAGCAGAGCACACATGCTATTAGTATATTGTGTAGTTGCTAAAGCTAAAGTTTCTTACGCGATCAATAAAGGATCTTATTGCCTTGTGATCTCTCCCAGATCAGACCAATCATACTGCCCACGATATAAAAAAATCATGTGAGACTTGGTCTTTTTCACTACCGAATTAGAACCCTCTTAAGAGATGACAAACGGCATTACTAATCTCAAAGTACCTATCCCTTATAAGCTTATTAAGTCTTAACCCATCGTCTTGCACTCACCTGCCCCCAACCACCTCCCCCCCGGAGAGTCAACACGCGCTCATCCAGTTGCGATCTAGATCTGCACAACCACATAGCATTTCTCCTCTGCATAGCTCTTGTGTTTCGCTGTGTTTGTGAAGTGTGTTCTCTTGAGCTGGGAGCTGGACGCATTTTTCTGTTAGCACACACACATGGTAGGTCGTCGCTCAAGGTAAAGTTTCACCCATGATGATCCTATTGGGTTGAGATCTCTCCCGGACTAATCATACTGCCCACGAGATGAAAACCTAGGCCACCACTCTCTATGTTAAACGACATAGGCGTCCAAGTGCCTTTAGAAGAAAACCAATGTTTTTTCCTGCTCATATTCAGTCTCTTCGTTGCTAGAATTATCACTAATAATAATACCTTTAAAATATGTTCTGTTCGTATCGATATGGGCACAAGTTATACCGAGTTATGAGCAAGTGAAGTCATTGGGTGCATTTTTTTCAGACAAAAGACATCTATTATACTACTCCCTCCATCCCAAAATAAGTGTCTTTGATTTAGTACAGCTTTGTACTAAAATTGCACTAAATCAAAGACACTTATTTTGAGACTGAGGGAGTAGTACTTAACTTCAAGTGGAGTCATTGGGTGCATTTTTCTGTGAGCACAGATGTTATTATATGGTTAGTCGCTAAAGTTAAAGTTTCTCAGAGGATGAATGATGGATCTTGTTTCCTTGAGATCCCTCCCAGTCCAATCATACTGCTCATGAGATAAAAATCATATAAGAGTTTGTCTTTTTCACTATCAAACCAAATCGCTCTTAAAATATGACAAACGGCAATACCAATCTCAAATTAGCTACCTCTTAACCTCTTGTTAATCCTTAACCCATCGTATTCCACTCACCAGCCCCAACCACCTCCCCCGGAGAGTCAACACGCGCTCATCCAGTTGCCTGGAATCTAGATCCGCACAACCCCAGACCATCTTTCTTCTGCATAGCCCTTGTGTTTCCCTGTGTTTGTGCAGTGTGTTCTTGTGAGCTGGGAGCTGTTAGAGCAACAATGGCGGAGTATGTAGTCAGGCCACTGGTATCCATGTTGACAAACAAGGCGTCCAGCTACCTGCTGGACCAGTACAAAGTGATGAATGGCATGGAGGAGGAGCGTGAGACCCTGAAGCGCAAGCTTCTGGCGATCTTGGATGTCATCCAAGATGCGGAGGAGAAAGGAGCTTCCCGACCTGGAGTGAGTGCTTGGCTCGAAGCACTCAAGAAGGCAGCCTATGAGGCGAACGATGTCTTCGACGAGTTCAAGTACGAGGCGCTCAGGCGTGAGGCCAAGAATAAGGGACACTACAAGAAGCTTGGCTTTGACATCGTAAGCCTCTTCCCTGCTCACAACCCCATTGTATTTCGTTACAGGATGGGCAAGAAATTGTGCAGGATTGTGCGCAAAATTGAGAACCTTGTCAGAGAGATGAATGACTTTGGATTCAACCAAACTCAGCAAGCACCACCATCCAAGCAGTGGCGCAACACAGATTCCATAATAATGGACTCTGAGAAGGATATTGTCAGCAGGTCCAGAAACGAAGAGAAGAAGAAGATCGTGGATATATTGATTGATCAAGCTGGCAACAGGGATCTCATGGTCCTTCCCATTGTTGGAATGGGCGGGCTGGGCAAGACCACCTTTGCTCAGCTTGTCTACAATGACCCTGTAACCAAGGAGCATTTCCAGCTACAGAGGTGGTGTTGTGTGTCAGATGATTTTGATCTTGTGAAGATTGCAAACAACATCTGTGAGACCAATGAGATCCATCGTGAAAAGGCATTGCGGAACCTTCAAAATGAAGTAAGTGGAAAGAGATACCTTATTGTGTTGGATGATGTATGGAATGAAGTTGCTGATAAGTGGGAAAAACTCAAGACCTGCCTGAAGCACGGTGCCAAGGGTAGTGCAATATTGACGACCACTCGGAATGTGCAAGTAGCACAAATTATGAAGATGTGTATTGATGATAGCCATAATCTCGGAAATCTAGATAAAGTATTTCTTAATGAAATATTTGAGAATAGAGCATTCTGTTTGCAGAAGCCAAAGGCTGCTGAGCTAAGCGGTGTGGTTGATAAGATTATGGACAGATGTGGAGGCTCACCTTTAGCTGCCAAAGCCTTTGGATCTATGTTGAGTAACAAGACTAGCATGAAAGAATGGACAGACATACTAGCCAGAAGCAACACTTGCAATGAGGGCACAGAAACTTTTCTTGTACTCAAGCTCAGCTATGATGACTTGCCATCACACTTGAAACAATGCTTTGCCTTTTGTGCTGTATTTCCCAAAGATTATGAGATTGATGTTGAAACATTAATTCAGCTATGGATGGCACATGATTTCATACCACTGAAAGAAGGTGACAATCTTGAGAAGGTAGGTAGAGAAATTTTTGATGAGTTAACTTGGAGGTCATTCTTTCAAGATGTCAAGCGAATCCCTCGAAGAGAATGGCGGGGGGAGCTCCGTCCTAGAACAATATGCAAGATACATGATCTTATGCATGACATTGCCTTGTCTGTTATGGGAAAAGATTGTCTTACTATAGTTGATAGGCCTAATGAAAAGGAGTTACTGTCCACTGGTCCTACACGTTACTTATTCTCATCATATGCGTATATCAGAACTCTGTTGGATGATTATTTGAAGAAACACTCTCCTGCTCTCCAGACACTGCTGTATCCATATGTCTACACCAGTGGCTCAGCACCACACTTGTCGAAGTACAATTATCTGCGAGCACTGCAACTCTTCAGATTGAGAAAACTTCCACTCCAACCAAGGCACTTACAGCACCTGAGGTATCTTGATCTCTCAAATAACATGTTGATCGAAGAGCTTCCCAAGGAAATAAGCATACTGTATAATCTACAGACTCTTAAGCTTTGTAAATGCATAAGTCTTGGTCGACTTCCAGAGGATATGAAGTATATGGAAAATCTCCGTCACCTCTATACAAATGGATGCTCATCATTGAAGTGCATGCCTCCAGGCCTCGGGCAACTCACTTCTCTACAGACTCTAACATATTTTGTGGTGAGCTCTAGTCCTGGTTGCAGTACTATTAGAGAACTACAGGACTTAAATCTTGGTGGTGATTTAGAGCTATCTCATCTTCAGTTTGCAACTGAAGTAGATGCTAAAGCATGCAGCCTTGGAAATAAAGAGAAACTTACACATTTATCTCTTAAATGGGGTGATGACAGCAGTGATGAATTGGGCCACCACAGGAATGTGCTTGATGCTCTTAAACCTCATGCTGCCCTGGAGTTTCTAAGAATACGCTCCTATAGAGGTACTGGCTTCCCGGCATGGGTGGTAAGTATTAATTTTCTGCAGCATTTGACCGAGCTCCAGCTAGATGGTTGTACAATGTGTGAGGAATTTCCCCAATTTGGTCAATTTAAGTCCCTTGAAGTTCTTGTTTTGAAAAGGTTGAACAAACTTCAAAGCCTATGCAATCACAGTTCATCTGCAATATTTCCAGCATTAAAAGATCTCAGATTAAAAAAATTGGAGATTTTTGAGAGATGGGTGGCAACAGAAGGAGAAGAGTTAGCATTTCCTCAACTTGAGAATGTTAAAATTAAGGACTGCCCAAAGCTAGCAATTCTGCCTGAAGCACCAAAACTCAAGTTTATAACTCTAAGAGAAGAAAAGGCACAGCTATCCTTATCAATATTTAAGTCCAGGTATATGTCTTGCTTGTCTGGGGTTGGCCTGTCCGTCAGTGATGATACAGAAGCAGCACCAGTAACAGAGCTTGATCAGGATTGTGAAGTATCTCTTTGGAACCTGCGGTTGGATGGTTGCAACTTTTTGTTCTGCTCAACTCCGTTGCAGCCAACTGTTGGGGTCTGGAAATGGTTTGGTCAGCTTGTGCATTTGACTATCGAATCTTGTGATATGCTCATCTACTGGCCTGAAGAAGAGTTCCGTTGCTTGGTATCATTGAATAGTTTATCCATTAATTCCTGCAGCAAGCTAGTAGGACACACCCAGGGGAAAGGATGCCGTACCCGTACTCAAGTAAGGGATCAACTCCTGCCAAATCTAAAAGAACTAGCAATATATCATTGTGGAAGTTTGACAGAGCTTTTCGTTCTGCCGCCATCTCTCACAAGTATTGATATGCTGGATTGCAACAGTCTTGAGTCCATACTGGGGCAGGATGATACAGAGCTGGAGAGTATACCACACTTTGATACCGCATCATCATCGGAACACTTCAATGACCTCACGTCCACATGTTTGCTAGAGCAGTCACTTTCACCCAGAATTAATCCTTTGCCATGTCTTAATTATTTGGGTATAACTAGCTGTAATAAGCTTCGTTTCGTGCCAGCGCAGTTAGATGCACTCTATTTTTTGGATATTGCTAATTGCAATGGGCTGGAGTCGCTGGATTGTTTGGGAGACCTACCGTTACTGGAATATCTATACCTTAATAGATGCAAACATCTGGCATCTGTACCAGGAAGTCTTGGGAGTTACTCGGCCCTTCAGAAGCTCCGCATTGAATACTGCCCAGCTTTAAATATGAAGCCACTTCATGGACATCTCCAACAGCGGCTTGATAGCCTTGAATTGAAGGATCTATCTAAGGCTGGTTCAAGCCATCCTAATGAAGGTACCTTTCAATTTCATTTACCCCATTTTGTATCTCTTTTTCCATCTGTATAGTTTACAGATGTACATATTGCAGCCTGTAGTTTCAAGTTTATCCAACTCCTTGTATTTTCACATTTGGTATGTAGTGACCGCGTACACAGTTTCTCTGATATGGCTATTCCAATATCATTTATTTGTATACCGTAAGTTTGACTTGGATTGACGTCATGTGTGGCCGATCTGTATTTTCTATCATTTTGGTAAAAGTTAATACACCATGGAAGTATGCTCTCTTGTGTAGTGACCGTACACAGTTTATTCTTTTATGTCTATCTCACTATCATTTATTTGTATAGCTCTTCTATTAATGTTCATAGAGATATTGTGACATTGTTTTCCTTCCATGTACAGGGCCTAAACTATGGGAACCAAAATCCTGGAAATATATGATTCCTTCACTGCGCAAGCGTGAGTCTGAATAGAGATACAACTACCATGTATGTTTCTGGTTTTTTTTTTCTTGCAACTTTGATTCTAAAAGTTTGTAGGCTAAAAGATCGGTTTTGGTATGTTCACCATTCTTGACCTGAATGTGTTTAATTTCCTTGCAGGGTCGCTCGTGCGCATACAAGTGATGAACACAATTGGTAACTGCCCTCTTCAAGGGAGTCAAGTTCTTTTATTTGCCTGCTCCGTGAGCTCTGATGAAAATAAGGCGCTCAAAGGCCTGAAGCATGGGGGAAAATGAACTTCAACTTGCAGAACTGGAGAGAGAAGGTCGTGCTGAATCGTGTTTACTTTGTGCAGAACAAACAAGCATGTCCTTGGGCAAATCGTGCGTGACTATAAGTGCACTTGCAGTCGTGTGCTGGCGATCGAGCCTTTTGTTTTCCATGTGTACTTACAGTTCACCGTAGTAATATGGTGTGCTATTTCACATCTTTTACATAATCTTTAGAGCAGAGCACGATCTGGTTAATTCAGACAGCTGATTAATGCAGGCAGACATCTGGTTAGTTCAGAGTTAGAGACAGCTGCTTAGTTGTCCGTGTGTTTATGGCTGCTTCAGAGAGCTGATTGTGTGCGTGCACGACGTGCTAGTATCTGCTTGCCAATTCGCCATGTACACAAAAGTCTGCAACCAAACTTGGAAGATCTCAAATTACCAGTGCCTTTCAGGATGAACATACAGTACATGATTTCAGAAGAGTAGAGTGCAGGTGCCAGCTTCCACCATTTTGTTCTGCCGCAAACCAGAGCTGATCGCAGCAAAGAAATTATATAGACAGCCATGGTAGTATAGTAAGCTCACTCTAGTTCTTCAGTTCCAGCAGGCACACATGTCCCCTCAACAGAACAGAAGGGAACAGCCCCACACCGCAGGCTGTTGTCACCGACTCACCGTGCACAAACCTGCTTCCGTCCATTTTACGACGGTCCGTCGCTTGCCATCTCTAGCTTCACCATTTTTTTAATAGAAAGACTGTAATGGAACCCCCTACAATATAATTGGTGCAACAAATCCAAATTGCAAGTACCATACCTTGAACCTGGGTGGGTGGGAAGGCATCAACCTCTTCCCATCACTAGGCTATGCCTTAGTCTGCCATCTCTAGCTTCCCTACCGACCAGGGAATCACGGCTCGTGCTACCCCTTTTAGTACCCCGACGAGGAGTAGCTTCTGCACGGATTACAGTGGGGAAGAAAATGTATGACTAGGATGCAGGAATTCCAGAGAAGCCAAATTCAGGAAACAACCAATCCCTTTATTTTACAAAGCCGCCCATAAACCTTTTTTTAATAAAACATGGTAGTACGGGGATTTTATTTTACAAAGCCGTCCATAAACAACCAATCCCCTTCTTTTACCTGGTATTATGATTTTATCCATTCCCCAATAACCAACATAATTTCTTCTACCAAAAAAACAACCCTTAGTAATGAATTTATTCAGCATAATGAGATGAACATGTATAACTGCAATGCAGCAGGAATTTCAGTGAAATTTTCCAACATCTTTATGAAATAGCCGGTCTCCTTTCCTTATATATAAATTAAAGAACATTTATCGGCATTCCATATGGAGCCCTTTCGGGTTTACAGTTTCTCTTCTATGTACCACCTGTCCTAAACTAACGTTCAGAGAGAAGAATATCTCATTGTTTAAGCTTGATTCGTAAAATAAGCTTGATTGAAATCAGCATATCGTTACTAAGGTTTTTTTAGAGAGAATATCGTATTCTCTGATGGGATCTTGAACACTTGTTTGTCCGGGACACCTATGCGTCCTGATTAGCCTTCTGGAGCTTTCGACTTTGAGCACTTTCTTACAAAATATGGGAATTTGACGTAGAATAAAAAGACGCTAGTGTGAGTGGAACTCCCGACTTGGGGATATTTAAAAAAAAATGCATCTTTAATGATAAAGTACCAACTACGGTGGCAGATCCATTAAAAAACAACATTTATTGGAAAAAAGCGTTGACAAAATTTCTTACAAAACGCGAACAGTATTTGGAAATGGTGAAAATAATTCGAAATTCTTATAAATTTTAAAATGTGAGCACATTTTTAGAAAAGGGAAAAAATTTAACACGGGAATATTTTTTAAATTGTGAACAAATTACGAATTCTGAACCATTTTTTGAATTGTCATTTTTTTATAAACTGAATTTAAAATACATACTAAACATTTTTTAAACTATACTGTGAACTTTATTTTTCAAATGTACGCTGCACAATTTTTCTATACACGATGAACATTTCTTTATGTACAGTGAACATTTCATCGATGTACTGTGAACATTTTACTTAAATATGGTTAGCTTTTCTTGAAACGTGAAGAATTATTGAATACGTGATAAATTTTTTGAAAACAATGAACATTTATATAATACATGATGAACATTTTTTTCCGAGAGCATGCTTATCTTTTCTGACATCCGTTGGATGGCTTCAATTTTATTCATGGCACCATGCCAAGTTGCTTGTGTTTTTCGACAAGTATAGCATTTTCTAGAGTTTTCTCGCTCAAAAAATACCGATAAATGGCCGGATGTGTCGCAACTTGCACATCATGTCGGAAATCGTTCAAAACTGACATGGGCGCTTATCATAGGCATTCCCACCTTGTCCAAAAAGTTAAGGTCATTTTAAGGATGTCCATAAAAATACCTTGTTCAACGTGGATGTCCAGGTAGGTGAGAAGTGTCTGTCTGAGAGCAAGTTGTTTTTCGACATCCTTGAAATGGCATCAATTTTTTAATAGCCTTGTATGATTGGTACCATGCCAAATTGATTTGGTTTTCGACAAAATTTACATTTTATGCAGTTTTCTTGGTCAAGGAAAGCCGATAAATGGCCGGACGTATCGTAGCTTGCACACGATGTCAGAAATCGTTCAAATCTGACATGGATGTCCAACGTAGGCATGCCCACCTGTTTGCAAAAGTTGGGATCATTTTAATGATGTACAAAGGTAGACCATGTTGAAAGAAGGGTGTTCGGGAACGCCAGAAAGCTCTGTGTGGGAGCACGTTGTTTCTTGACATCCTTGAAATGGCCTTCATTTTTTCCCATGGCCTTGTATGACCAATCCAAGGCATCATGGCAAGTTATTTGGTTTTCGACAAGTTTTGCATTTTATTGAATTTTCTCAGTCTAAAAAGACCAATAAATTGTCGGGCGTGTCGCAACATGCAAACGGTGTCCGGATTGGTACAAACCTGGCATGTATGACTACCATGTGCATGCCCACCTTCTTGTAAAAGTTTGAATCATTTGAAGAATGTCCAAAAATAGACCAAGTTCAACGATGGGTGTTCGGGTAGGCCAGGAGGGTGCATCCGTGAGCATGTAGATTTTTTAAATTCGAATGCTTCCGTTATTTGCAATTTCCATCATTATCAATGAACATGAACATTTTCTTGTGTCCTAAACATTTCTTGAAATTTGTCAACAATTTTAAATTTCTAACAGTGTATGAATATTTTACAAACATGAACAATTTTTCCAAAATTGCTAACAATTTCCGAACAATTTTTTTAAAAAATTGAACACAAATTGTAAATCACGTACTGTCTTAAAATTCATCAACCTTTTTTAAGCGAAAACATTTCTTAAATTTGTGAACAAAAAATTTGAAACAAAAATATTTTTAAAAATTGTAAACAATATTTGAAAACAGGATTTGCTTTTTGGTGTTCAAAATTTTTTCAAAATTTTGAACATGTTTCAAAAAAAATAATGAAGTTCAAAAAGGATAAACATGAATTGATGAATAAAACAGACAATAAATGGAATAATCACTCATTCCTTGGTCCAACTAGGCGACGACATCGCTCCTGTTGAGCGCATGTAGGCCTGGCACCAGTAGTACATTCAAATACAAAAAAATGGTTTCAAATTTTTATGATATTTTCCTGTTTTTTTCTTAAATTCGAAATATATTAGTGTTTCCAAAAATAAAATGTGCAAATTTGAAAGACAGGAACATTATTTTTTAAATTTTTTGTACAATTTTGTAAAATGTGAATATTTGTATGTTTTGTACGAAATTTTTAAATATGAAATGTTCTGAATTTATAAATAAATTTGTCCAATGGCGAATATTTTCTGAAAAAATAAAAATTGAAAATAAACAGGAAATAATAAGAAAAAGGAAATAGCGCAAAAAGACCTGTTCGCTACATTAAACTGGTCACTATCATCAATTTTGATTTTTTTCCAAATATTTTGGTAAAAAAAGTTGATGAAAATTCGAAGGAGTTCGTAGATTTGAAAAATAGTTCACGGATTCGATTTTCTTTCATGGATTTGAAAATTTTCAATAATTTTAGATAAATCATGAATATTAATAAAAGGAAAAGAAAATGGAAATGTAAAGAGAAGGAGACAAAAAGAAGTAAAACTAGCCAAACAAAACCAGGAAGAGGAAAACAAAGAAGTAAGCCACGTTGTCGGCCAAATGAAACCAGAAAAAAAGGTTAACCCGCGAGTTTCTCGCTTTGTGGGACACAAACAGAACAAAGAAAAAAAAATGTAAGTGTTCACATTAGGTGAGTTGCTTGGTTGGATAGCGCGGCATAAACTTAATGTGGAAATTGCAGGTTTGAATCATGCCTTGCACACTTTTTTGCAGGTTAACAGAATAAGAAAAGATCAAAATATGTTTACTGAAGTCGCTAGATTGTTTGGGACAACTGCCATTTCTGAAAACACTAGTTCTTGAGAAATGCAAACACCTGGCATCTGTACCAGGTAGTGACGGGAATTACTCAGCCCTTCGGAGGCTCCGCATTGAATACTACCCAGCTATAAATATGAAGCCACTTTATGGACGCCTACAAAAACGGCTCGAGAGCCTTGAGTACAAGGATCTAGCTCACGCTGTTTCATGCGATCCTGATGAAGGTACCTTTCAGTTTCTTATACTTCATTTAGTTTCTCTATTTTTTTCTTGTCTATTGTGTTAGAAGTTCTTTTTTGAACCGGGCTTTACCCCTTTCCATTGCAAATGAACGGAAATACAACAGTTTCGAAACCATCTAGGGAGAAAGGAAAAAGGGAAAGCGAGTTCAAGCACTACCAGAAAACCCACCGCATTTGCCCGACATCGTGACGAACGCTATGGGGTGAAAACCTGAGTAGCACTATAAATTTAGACCAGACTAAGTCAAACTATTACAACCCCGACCAGGAGCAAGTACCAAAACAACAAAAGTCTGGAGACCAAACGACTAGCAGCGCAGAAATTAAGCAAAATGCGACTAGGTGCAGCACACTTCTGCATTACTCTCCCGCAACAATCATTCGCCAGTGATCGGCCGTCTGGCGGCGTCGCACATCTTCATCAACTGCATCGTGTTCACCCTGACAGCATCAGCTCCTGCCCGCAGCTCTTCAGCGTCTCCCCCCTGCTGCAACCCTGTCCAGTAAAGCAAGAACGAACACATGGAAAAAACTATCTCAAAAGGTGTTTTGATCAGCTTCTTCTTAAAGGTCGCATGGTTACGGGCAAGCCAAATTGCCCAGCAAGCAGCCGCAAGCCCCACTGTATAGAACTTCTCTCCACCAGGGCAAAAAGTATAGCACAAAGCAAAAAACTGTCAGTAATTGTTGGGGCACTTATCAGTCCCAGCGACACCCCAATGGAGCGCCAAACACACTTAGCCACGGGGCAAGTAAAGAAAAGGTGTTGAGAGCTCTCAACATCCTTGCAGAAAGAGCAACTAGGATTTCCTGGCCATTTTTTCCTCCGCATCACTTGCCTAGTAAGAATTGCATCCTGTGACATTTGCCAAAGAAAGATCTTAATTTTGAGAGGCAGTTTAGCTCTCCAGATCCACCTATAGTGGCACCCGCTGATGGAGCTCTCCAGCCATTTATACACAGACTTGGTAGAATATTTGCCATTACAATTAAGCCCCCAAGTCACCCTGTCATTATTACTGGTCAGTGGAAGCGTGGTAACAATGTTGCGCATCACACCCCATTGCTCAGATAAGTCACGTGTCAGCCTGTACCAGAAGAAAGTATTCTCCACAGTATGGTGAAATTTCTCCACAGTGCACTCAGGATTGTTGCAAATGGAGAACAGCTGCGGGTATCGCTCTTGGAATGGAGGCATTCCATTAATAGGATCCATCCAAACTCCAGCTAGGTTACCAGATTCAACATTGATTTTTCTCCCCATCATGTACACCTCTTTAACCTTCAGAAGAGATTTCCAACACGGCGAGTCCGAAAATTTTGGACCTACCTTAGCAACAGTCTTGTTTCTAAGATAACAAGCACGAACTATATCTTGCCAGACCCCATTTTGGGTCTCTAGCTTCCACCACCATTTCACCATTAAACTAACATTTTGTTTTCGGAGGTCCTTGACCCCCAGGCCACCTTTTTCTTTGGATCTACAGATCCTGTTCCACCTGACTAGGTGGTATCTCCCTTTTTTATTACACCCCTGCCAGAAAAATCTCCTTCTATGTTTATCCAGCTTTTCAATGAACGTTTTATTCATGAGCCACATAGACATATGGAAGATAGAGAGTTGGGTGAGGACAGAATCAAGTAAAGTGAGCCTGCCCCCCATTGAGGCAGCATTGCCTATCCAAGCCTCGAACCTCTTGAGATATTTAACAATGATGAACTCCCAGTTTGAATTTCTAAGGTTGGTGTAACTGACTGGCATCCCCAAATATTTAATTGGGAAACTGCCAATGTCACAGTTAAAGAGCTCGGCATATTCTCTAATGATATTCTCATCTCCACCAACAGTTAGAATCTCACTCTTCTGGAAATTCACTTTGAGTCCAGACATCATTTCAAACATGTATAGCAACAACTTTAGGTTAACTGCCTTATCTACATCATGATCCATACAGATAATGGTATCATCCGCATACTGTAACACTGCAACCCATCAAGGATCAAATCCGGGGCTAGTCCAACGATCAACTTATTTTTCTGAGCATTTCTAATCATCTTAGACGAACACTCCGCAGCAAGATTAAAAAGGAAAGGGGAGTGGGGGTCCCCCTAGCGCACCCCTTTAGCACTCTGGAAGTATGGCCCGACACAGTTGTTGAGCTTAATACTAACCGTGCCATTGTGCATGATTTGTTTAACCCAACCGCACCAGGTTTCATTAAAGCCTCGTAATCTATGACATTCCAACAGGAAGTCTCAATTGACTTTGTCATAGGCTTTTTCAAAGTCGAGCTTCAACACAATGCCCACCCTTTTTTTAACATGGGTGTAGTTAAGGATTTCATGAAGAGACAGAACCCCATCCATGATATTCCTACCCTTCACAAAAGCATTCTGGGTGGGGCTGATTAGTTTGTCAGCATGTTTCTCAACCCTACGATCCATGGCTTTGGTGATAAGTTTATATGGGCATCTAAGGAGGCATATAGGTCTAAACTGTTGAATTTTATCAGCCCCAGAAACCTTAGGTAGAAGAGTGATCACCCCATAATTGAGACGTTGTACATCCAGCGTCCCATCATGAAAATGCTTAAAAAGAGACATAATATCCCCTTTCACTATATCCCAACAGGCTTGATAAAACTCCACAAGAATATTGTTTGGTCCCGGAGCTCTGTTGGGGGCCATGGAAAACAGGGTTTCTCTCACCTCTTCCTCTGTGAATTCACGACATAAGTCCTTATTATCCTCCTCATTCAGCTTTTCATCAACTGACCAGGTATCAGGATCCAAGTGAAACTGATTACCTGGTGCTGGACCGAACAGATTCTTATAGTAATCCGTGGCATGGGCAATCAAGTTATCCGTACCTATTATCTCCACCTCCCCAGCTTTCAAAGAATGAATGGTGTTTTTGCGTTTGCGACCATTAGCTATCTTGTGAAAGTAATTAGTATTTAAATCTCCTTTCAAAAGCCAACACTCATGAGACTGTTGGAGCCAATAAATCTCCTCATTGACCAACAACTCATGGAGCTCAAAGCAAACATCTATCTTTCTGCTATACATCTCTGGCAACAGGGGTCCTAGCTCCTATAGCTCCTCCAGTTCAGCCAGCTCCAACCTAAGCTCTTCTTTGATCTTTTTATTATGCCCAAATTTGTCCGAACCCCAGCCCTTAAAATAGGTCTTAAACCTCTTAATTTTTATGTTTAGGATATCAATGGGGTCTGAGGAAAAAACCCTCCTCCCCCAAATTTTACTCACCAGGGTATAAAACACTCATCCTTGATCCAAGAGAGGTCGAAGCGGAATTCATGTGGTTTGGGGGCCTCACGCCCTTCCTCCCTCGATGAAAGCAATAAGGGGTTGTGATCTGATATTTCCCGCACCAATTTTCTGACCGAGACTAGGGGAAATAAGTCCTCCCAGCTCTCTGACATCAGAATGCGGTCAAGTTTTTCCAGGGTTGGATGAGCCTGATTATTAGTCCAAGTGTACTTGCCTCCACTAACATGAATTTCTCTGAGGGCTAGGGTATTGATGATGGAATTAAAGAGGTCTGTGGATTTATGCTTCGCCATCTTTTTGTTCTTCTCTCCTGAGTGTCTAAGAATATTGAAGTCCCCGCCCACTATATAAGGAATTTGCATACTACTGCACATGGCAGCCAATTCAAGCAAGAATTCCTCCTTAAATTCCTCGTGGGCCGACCCATAGACCACCAACAGACCCCATTTACATTTTCTATTCTCGTCACTAAGGATAACTTGGAGAATGTACTTGCCTTTGTTGCAAGACACAATTTCCAGAGTATCATGACGAACCCCACACAAGATGCCTCCTGATTTTCCTTCAGATGGAATCCAGTTCCATTTGAATTGGTCACAGGGGTCTATTCTCCTTAAACATTTAGGAGTGAACTCTTTTTTCATGGTTTCTTGAAGACCCAGGAAATCCAGGGAATGGTCACTAATCATATCAGAGAGGCAGGTGGCCATCCCTTTCTTGCCCACCCCTCTGCAGTTCCACATGAGCCCTCTCATCTGGAACAATTTTTGTGAAAATGGGACCTAGTAGCCCTACCAGGAGGCTTTGTAGGGCTACCTATCGACATCTCAGAATTCAACTCTTTCTTTTGGCTTCTAGTCACAGGTCTAGAAAGCTTGACAGCAGATTTTCGTTTGGGTTTTCTCCTAGGTTTCCTAGATGTCTCTTTTTCATGTACAATCTCATCTTGGTCCAGCCAAGTTAGATTAACAGGGGCCATCTTACCCAATTCATTTGTGACAAAGATGTCATCCTCACAGTTCTGATTATTAATCACAGGATCGTTTTTCTCCTCTAAGTTTCTTCTAACGCACTCAAGCTCTCTAAGCACATCAATACAAGTAAAATCATTATCAGGAATGCAAACCCCCATATTAGTCGCTCTACTAATCAAACTAGTATTGGATAAAGCAGCAAAAGAATTTGTGCAAGCATTCCGGTTGTTACCTTCCAAATTTTTCTTACTTGCGAGCTTCATAGCTTTAGCTTCCACATGTTCTTGCATACCTTGCAAGTTACGTTTGCTGAATCTATGCAACTCCTCAGGAGCAAGCGGGGGAGTGAGGATCAACTCGTCATTGCAATCAGGAGAGGGAAGCTGTACCACGTAATCATTGGAAATCTTCATTTTTGGATCCACATCTCCATCCACCTCCATAACCTGAGAAGAGTTGGTTACTACCTCAGGCATATGACAACTTAGTGAGATCAATAGTTTTTTTCCACCTATACCACATGTGCAGGAGTCCCCTGATCAGCAAACGCATGAGAAAGAGCAGGCTGCACAGGTACCAGCCAGTCTGATGTGCCATGCAACTCCCCTTGCCCAGCTTCTTCCTGGTCTCTAGCCATAGACTCAATGAGTAAGGTGCTATCGACCTCACTATCAGAAGAAAAAGATACCTCACTCTCCTGTGGTTGCAAACGACAGGTTTTGCCACCATGGGAGGAGGGTTCATTTTTCCCATGTTCAGGAGCCTCATATTTATCATCATTTTTTTCCTGTTCAACACGCTTGCGTTTTGGAGTTTGGTCAGGCTTGTTTGTATCACCCTTAGACACAGCAGCAAGTCATGCCCTCATCTACTGGATTTTTCACCAGTACCTCTTCCACCTCATAGGTAAATCTATAAAAGCGACCTCCCAACATTCCTTCAGCTGAGGCAGGAGGTTGGCCCACTAAGCGGCATCCAATCTTAGCTCTAACTGAAGAAGGGCAGTTGATAGTCACTAGTAGAAAAAGAGGCTTCCATACGCCCCCATTAGTCCCCAAAATAATCGAACCGCGACCAAAGGGGTCTTTAGTCGCGGTTCGGGAGGAGACCCGCGACCAACTATCTGGGCCCAGCGCGCGCTGGCAGACGGGAGGGGCTTTAGTCCCAGTTGGCCTGGCCAACCGGGACTAAAGGCCCATCCAGCTGGCGGACGGGAGGGGCTTTAGTCCCGGTTGGCCTGGCCAACCGGGACTAAAGGTCCCCGAAGGCCTTTAGTCGCGGTTGGCCAGGCCAACCGGGACTAAAGGCCCATCCCTATATATAGGACTCAGCTCACTTCACTTCACTCAGCTCACTTCACAATTTTCAGAAGGGGGTGGTGGGTTTGCTTTTGATTCCTCCTATGCACACAAGGTGTTCGATGAAATGCCCGAGAGCCTGAAACAAACATGATATGAAGTGTCCGAGCCACACTTGAGCTTTCTCATTTATTTTTCCTCCGCGATCGCGGTTAGCAACTTGAACCTTTCATGTGTCATTGATAAAATACGCATGTGTGTAGTTCATTGTTTAATTTGTATTATTTCTAGCTAGTTAGTTTAACAAATGCATGATGGTTAATTATATACTTTATATAATAATAATGCAGATGAATCGGCAATGGATGTACGGTCCCCGACTCTCCGGCGAGTTCACTACGGGTTTGAAAGATTTTCTCGTAGTGGCAAATGCGAACAAGCAGCAAGGTTTTATTATCTGTCCATGTGCTGTCTGTAAGAATCAGAAGGGTTACTCCTCCTCAAGAGACGTTCACATGCACCTGCTTCGGCACGGTTTCATGCCAAGCTATAATTGTTGGACCAAGCATGGAGAAAGAGGGGTTAGAATGGAAGAAGATGAAGAAGGGGATGATATCGATGACAACTATCATGATCATTTCGGTGATACTTTCATGGAGGATGATGCTGAAGGTGGGGAAGGGTTAGGTGAAGGTGAAGAAGAGGCACATGATGAGCCCGCTGATGATCTTGGTCGGACCATTGCTGATGCACGGAGACGCTGCGAAACTGACAAGGATAGGGAGAATTTGGATCGCATGTTAGAGGATCACAAAAAGTCGTTGTATCCAGGATGCGATAATAGTCTGAAAAAGCTGGGCTGCACACTGGATTTACTAAAATGGAAGGCACAGGAAGGTGTAGGTGACTCATCATTTGAAAATTTGCTGAAAATGTTGAAGAATATGTTTTCGAAGAATAACGAGTTGCCCGCCAGTACGTACGAAGCAAAGAAGGTTGTCTGCCCTCTAGGTTTCGAGGTTCTGAAGATACATGCATGCATTAACGACTGCATCCTCTACCGCGGTGAATACGAGAATTTGAATGAATGCCCTGTATGCACTGCATTGCGTTATAAGATCAGAGGCGATGACCCTGGTGACGATGTTGAGGGCGAGAAACCCAGGAAGAGGGTTCCCGCCAAGGTGATGTGGTATGCTCCTATAATACCACGGTTGAAACATCTGTTCATGAACAAAAAGCATGCCAAGTCGTTGCGATGGCACAAAGAGGACCGTAAGTCCGAAGGGGAGTTGAGACACCCCGCTGATGGAACACAATGGAGAAAGATCGACAGAGTGTTCAAAGATTTTGCAGCTGACGCAAGGAACATAAGATTTGGTCTAAGTACCGATGGCATGAATCCTTTTGGCGAGCAGAGCTCCAGCCATAGCACCTGGCCCGTGACTCTATGCATCTACAACCTTCCTCCTTGGTTGTGCATGAAGCGGAAGTTCATTATGATGCCAGTGCTCATCCAAGGTCCAAAGCAACCCGGGAACGACATCGATGTGTACCTAAGGCCATTAGTTGATGAACTTTTACAGTTGTGGGCCAGACCTGGTGTACGTGTCTGGGATGAGCACAAAGGAGAGGAATTTGACCTACGAGCGTTGCTTTTTGTAACCATCAATGATTGGCCTGCTCTCAGTAACCTTTCGGGACAGACAAATAAGGGATACAATGCATGCACGCACTGCTTACATGAGACTGAAAGTGTACGTTTGGTTAATTGTAAGAAGAACGTGTACCTGGGTCATCGTCGATTTCTTCCCCGAAATCATAACGTAAGAAAGAAAGGCAAGCATTTCAACGGCAAGGCAGATCACCGGCCGAAGCCTGC